>NC_084827.1:106133200-106340700 GCF_033115175.1 Lepus europaeus | reverse complement strand
GCAACTTAATTGAAGCCCTGAATAAAGTTCAAGAGTGCTTTTGGCAATAAAAATATATCTGGCATCCAACAAAATTGAATTCAGAATGAGTCATCCACAAAAATTACCTGAAAAAGGGTGAGCATTTAGCTTTGAGAATAAGACACCAGTTGGGACACTAACCTCCCATGTTGTAGTGCTTGGGTTCTGGTTACAGCTCCACTCCCAGTTCCAGCTTCCTGCAAATGTGCAACATAGGAGGCAGCATCTGCTGACTCAAGGAGTTAGATTGCTCCAACCTCATGGGAGGCCCAGACTGGGTTCACACACCTGGCTTCTGCTTTGTCTAGAACTGACCATCCCAGCATTTGGGAGTGAACCTAGTGGGTGATCGCTCGCTCGCTCGCTCGCTCTCTCTCTTTCTCGGTATGTGTGTGTGTGTGTGTGTGTTTCTATCTCTGCCTCTCAAATAAACTAAATAAGTAAAAAAATTAAACAACCTGATATGCAAAGAAACTGGAAAATAAGATACATGCTAAAAAGGATCAATCAATGGAAAAAGATCCAGAAAGGCCATACTTGATGCAATTAGTGTATAAGGACATGAAAGCAATCATGACTATAGTCCATGTATTCTAAATGGCACAAAAAAGAGTGTGAATGTTAAATAGAAATAACAATGATACCACAGAGACAAATTAAATTTCTAGCAATAATAAATGTAATACTTAACAGAAATTTAACTAGGTGTAATTAGTGCATATTAGATAATACAAAAGAAAGTATCAGTGAACTTGAACACATAGCAAAAGAAACTAACCAACATAAGGAACAGAAATAAATACTGGAGGAAAAAGAACAGAGGATCACTGAGCCGTGGCATACCTTCAAGCAGCTAATATATATGTGTGTAATTAGAGTCACCAAACAGGCAGGACAGAAAAAAAAAAATTGAAGAACTTATGACCAAGAATTTCGTAGTTTTGATAAAAAGTATAGACCTACCCAAAAAGCTCCATCAACTCCAAGTACAAGAAACATGAGCAAAATTATATTGCTATGTACCACAACTAAATAGCTTACTATAAACAATAAAAAGAAAACTCTCACAAAGTCACCCAAGAAAAAGGCACATTATATACACAGGAACAAATATAAAAATGATAGCGTATTTCTTATTGAAAACTCCATCCAGAAGCCAGTGCAGGAGTATTTTTAACAAGCACAAGAAAAAATAAAAGATATATGGCAATGTAATACTCTGTACTCCATAAAAATAACTTTCAAAAATAGAAAAGATAATTTTTTCAATCATCCAAAAGCTGAAAAATTATCATCAGCAAACTTGCCTTCCAAAAAATATTGAAGGAAGTCCCTTATGTTGGAAATGATAACAAGTAAAAACCTGGAAAAATTAACAAACAACAGCAAAAATGGTGACTATCAGATAAATATGATAGAGATTGCTTCTTAATTTTTAAATTGCCAAAGTTAATTCATTGTTAGCAGCAAAATTAATAACCAAGTAGTTTTTCCTTCATAACATATATAATAAAATGCTTGACAATTGCATGAAAACTGAGAAGAAAGAAATTGAAAATTACTTGGAAGTAAATTATGAAAAATAATATACACTAAAGAGTTATATAACTAAAAGAGTTATAGCTGAAAACCAACAAATGAGATATGTTGGAATTATTAAAAAACAAACAAGAACCCTCAATCCAAAAGGGAAAAGTGAGGAAATAAAATAATAAATCATGTAAGGCTTGGAAACTATTCAAGATCACATAAGGCTGATTATTTTTAGGATGATACTTAAAAGCCATTTTCCAAGATTTATTTATTTTTCTGAAAGGTAGGGTGACAGAGAGAGATGGGGAGGAGACAGAGAGAAAGCTCCTCTATCTGCTGATTCGCTCCCCAGTTGGCTGCTATGGTCTAAGCTGAGCCACGCCAAAGTCAAGAGTATGCAACTCTATCCTTGTCTCCCAAAAGGGCAGCAGGTCCTCAAGCACTTGGGCCATCATCCACTGCTCTCCCAGGCACATTGCCACTGAGCTGAAAGGGATGCCACCATTGTAAGCATTGCCAGCTTAACCTGCCGTACCACAATGCTAGTCCCATACATCTTATAATATTGTGATTCTTTATCCAACTATAAGTCTGCAACTTGTAGCTAAGACAAATCAGGTTTCCAGGACTATGACTCAGGCTGTGTATGTTAAGTTACTGCATGCTAAAACAGTTCTTCTCAAACTGAAACATATTCTGCAGAAAACTGTTCAAATAGCCACCTGTATATATAACAAGCTGAATATGAGGTGTACTGTCATGGTGTGAATCTCACAGGAGAATGCAGACATCTTCTTGGGGGAGGGAAAATATCAGCTTAAGAACCCTTTATTGGCCGGCGCCGTGGCTCAACTGGCTAATCCTCCACCTGCAGCGCCAGCACCCCGGGTTCTAGTCCCAGTCGGGGCACCAGGGGGTATTAGTCCCGGTTGCTCCTCTTCCAGTCCAGCTCTCTCTGCGGCCCGGGAGGGCAGTGGAGGATGGCCCAAGTGCTTGGGTCCCTGCACCTGCTTGGGAGACCGGGTGGAAGCACCTGGCTCCTGGCTTCAGATCAGCACAGTGCTGGCCATAGCAGCCATTAGGGGAGTAAACCAACGGAAGGAAGACCTTTCTTTCTGTCTCTCTCCCTCACTGTCTATAACTCTCTGTCTCTCTCTCTCTCTCTCACTGTCTAACTCTGCCTGTCAAAAAAAAAAAAAAAAAAAGAACCCTTTATTGAGCAACTGCTTAGTGTTAGTCTCTTAATCCTTCCCTGGCAGTACAGAGGACATCAAATTGATTTGAGTTGGCCCATGAATCCATTGCCAACTGCAGATAATAATTTAAGATCTGATACTTGGTTAGAAAATCAGTGTTCTAATTAAGGGGGCAACTTTTTCATAGACCTAAGAGGAAAGACACATGTTAGGACCAGGAATAAATCAGGAATAGATCAGGACACAAACCAGCAAATGGAATCATAATGTTCAAGGGAAAGAAACTAAGCACATGGCATGGCTAGTCAGCTGATTTCTTTCCTCTACTTCTTCAATGCCCTCATTAATCCTCTCTGAATGTGCCACTTCATGGGGAGACAGTGAGTCAGTGTGGCTAATTGAAGACAACTCACTTATTTTACAGTGCTGGCTAACAAGCAACCTGTCTGGAATCCTAACAACTGAATTTCACCCCCCTAGTAGCAGCCACCTCTGCTACTGTCCCCCAGGGACTCTTCTCAGCATCTGATGAGTTGTTGGTAAATGAAAAACCAAGAAGAATGCAATTATGATAATATGGGGGTTAAGCTCATGATCTCTGACATTAATAGTACCTTGCAATAGGTAACTGAACTAGCCCACCCTTCCTCTTACAGCTCCCAAAAGCAATGGAGTAGAGAAGAGAAGACTGGCATAAGAACACACTTCAATTGATC
This sequence comes from Lepus europaeus, assembly GCF_033115175.1. NCBI lineage: Eukaryota > Metazoa > Chordata > Mammalia > Lagomorpha > Leporidae > Lepus > Lepus europaeus. The sequence goes on along the minus strand of NC_084827.1, from coordinate 106,337,234 downwards.
TACTTAGTTGCCTTCCTCTGGATGGTGTCTGATATGCAATAGATCAATCCTGTCTGCAAGTGTTGGGCGATTAAGTGTGAGCAAGCACTATTTGAAATAGAGAGGGGGGAATATTTGGGGAGTGGAGAGGGTTCAACCATTTAATTTCCTAAAAAGAGAGTCATAATTGTCTGCACAGTACTTACAATCTCCTTCCTTCTTCCTAACAAAATCTTGGTGTCTGTTTCCATTAGGTACTCATGACCTTTTCTGGCCATGTTCAAGGAAAGCTGGGCCATCTTCAGGCATGGGACAGGCTGCTATATAATCATACCAGTCCTATTCTCCCTGACAGGTGCAGGTTTAGACAGGAGCATGTGACTCTACTATGGCCAGAGATTAGGGACAATCGATTTGAGAGGTGAGGGGAGAATATTCCTTTTACTCTGCTTGCATTGACCATGAAGTCCTCACATGGGGAGAGCAGAGCCAAGACAATTATAGACACATGGAGACAAGATATTCACTTATACAACTACCTGAGGACTGTCCTACTTGTGGACTTCTCTTTATAGATTCCCAGTTCTTAGTTCTTCAGCAAATTGAATAGGATTTTCTGTCACCTGAAGCAGAAATCATTTTAAATGATACAATTTTTCTGTCTCTTTATTTCACAAAGAATGAAAATAAACCTAGGAAATACAATGACTTAACCAATGCTGTTAATTATAATAGCAAAGCCAGGATTAGATTAGTAATTTACTATGTGCTGTGCAATTGCAAGCTGAAATCCAAAGTTAGTATTAGAATAAAAAATTTAGATGTACTCACACATCTGTGATGAATATGACTAATTCATCATTACCAATTATTTTTACCTAAAAAACAAGCATCACCACGACTTCTTGATTTATTCGTTTCACCTGACTTTCTAATATTTCTTGCAAACTATTGTAGTTTTATAACGTGCACCTTAATGAGTGACATGCAAAAAGTTCAACAGCTGAGAAAAGTAAACCATTCAATCAAAGTGGACATTAGCTGACCTGCTAGGAAGGTTCTAGAGGCCCTTGTTTTCAAAGCCTAGCTCATTCAATTGCTAAAATAAGAAAATGTCCTGGGTTCCCAAGGTAGGGGTGGAAACCAGGGAACTCCACTTTGAGGGGAAGGTAGCTCTATGTCTAAAACACTGGATTTGCTGAGCATAGCATACTACATGCCTGTCAGTGCTGTGTACCTTGTAATTTAATATTTAATAATCGTGGGGATATCTGTCTTACTCCTTGTTCATACAGACTGTAACTTATTTGAGGATATAGATAAAAACTTCCTTTGGCCAATTTGTCCTGTGTTACCAATAATATTTATGCCTCGGAACTCAATATAGTCAATGAATAATCTTTTTAAAAAGTAACAAATTATGCATGAAAAAAGACCATTTTCTAACCTGATTTATTCATCTTACAAATTTTTAGTTAGTGCTACTAAGTCTGAGCCACAAAACTGGGGACTAGAGATAAGGAGAAAAGAGTAGTATAGCTTCATGAAAATCATAAACTTATTTAAAAAAAAATTACTCAAGTCCTGTGTAGTTAGACTCCTGAAGAAATAGCTGGGATGTATGAGAGCATATACCCAGGCACAGAGGGAATAGCCTTTGGAAAGCACAGACTTTCAGGAAAGTAGAGGGCTTCTGAATTGGTGTGTTTTCTCTCTTTGAGGTCACTAAAGCATCATTTTGGTTGCTTGCTTCTTGCCTTCCTTGTTCTTTCTGAAGTATTTGACCATGATGACCGTGATACTGCTTCTTCCTACAACTCTAATCATGCTACTGATTGTTTTTCTGGATCTTCTTTTCTTCCTGGTCCCCAACAAAGACATGCTTCCCAGGCTTTATTTGTGAAGTCTTCATATTGATGACACACCTGCCACTCTTGCAGCAATTATCAGAGTTTTGCAGTTGCCTCCACAATCTACAGGCCCTGTTCTCAACCTCAGTCTTCCCCTCAGTTTCCAGTTTCCGCTGCTGTCTTCTACCCTAAGTAGTTTGAATATCAATTCACTACCTCTAAGCTAAGCTTCGACCTGAAGAATCCATTTCTGCTCCTAGAACCACCAACCTTCCAGTCATTCTTTTTCATAACTTTTGATCATCTTTAATTCTTCACTTATTGCTTTGCTAGCATAGTAAAGAAGAAGAGTGAGGCCTGGAGTCAGCTAGACCTGAGTTCAAACACTTACTAACCAGTGAATTTGGGTATATTAGTTAAGCCTGGAGTCCCAATTTCATCAGTTATAAAGTGGAAACAGTATCTTCCAGCTTTGGGACTTAAGTAAGAGTATACATACTGGATATGTAGTTAGTATTCTTTTCTCTTAAACTTGTCCAGAAAATCGATTACCCTCTCTAAATATTATCACCTGTATCTTCCAAACCAACAATGAAGATTTCTGTTAAGTTTTTTCAACTGAGATCTTTCACTTCACCGAGTCTTAAAAATTTTCTTTGTAATCATATATTAACATTAACCCTATTTTGAACTTGTTGGTACTTACCTCACAAGCTGGATTTTTTCTAATGTGGTAGCTATTCAAATTTAAATCTGTGGTTATTTGGGGCCTACACTGTAACTCAGAAGATTAAATCACATTCTGCAGTGCCAGCATCCAATACGGGCTCTGGTTCAGTTCGAGTCCCAGCTGCCTCACTTCCAATCCAGCTCTCTGATAATGAGCCTGGGCCCCTGCCACCTATGTGAGAGACCCAGGAGAAGCTCCTGGTTTCAGCCTAGTCCAGCCCCAGTCATTGTCGCCATTTGGAGAGTGAACCAGCTAATGAAAGAGCTCTCTCTCCGTTTCTCCTCTCTATATGTAACTCTGCCTTTCACATAAATAAGTCAATCTTCTAAAAAATTGTGATTATTTAAAATAAAAGTAAATTATGTAAAATTAAATAAAAATTGTGAGAAGCTAAATTATTCAGTCACACTGGCCACATTTTAGGGGCTCAATAGCTACATGTATGTGGTGGCTACTCCTTGTTCATGCAGACTGTAACTTATTTGAGGATATAGATAAAAACTTCCTTTGGCCAATTTGTCCTGTGTTACCAATAATATTTATGCCTTGGAACTCAATATAGTCAATGAATAATCTTTTTAAAAAGTAACAAATTATGCATGAAAAAGACCTTTTTCTAATCTGATTTATTCATCTTACAAATTTTTAGTTAGTGCTACTAAGTCTGGGCCACAAAGCTGTATGCTGTGCCATACTGTGTGGTACAGCACATTGTTGAACACATCTATCTAGATTTTTAACTACTGCTTTAGAGGCAGAAACTATCTTTACATTTTATCCATTTTTGCATCCTGGGTCATTCCTTGTACTTGGTAGGCACTTTTAAAGTTACATATTGAGTAAATGAAGGGATACCCAAGGGGTACTATCGATTATGAATTAATCATTGTTTGCTTTGTGTTTAATATTACTCTGTAGACAATCATGGTTTTTGGTCACCATCAGCCATCAAGGGACATTCAACATAACCAAGCTGGTTCTAGGATTTTTGACAGAGGGTGGGAAGAAATAAAGAAAATACAACACAGGATGGTCAAGATAAGTGGAAAACTTTTAGAGGGTATCAGTTTAGAGTTTGCTCAAATCTATGAGTAGATACATGAAAGAACAAAAGGAGAAGTTTTGTCAAGTATCACAAGAATCTATGTGCCACTGTGGCTGTGTGGAAGACATGAAGCTAAGCCTTGAAATACTGGAAGAATCCTTTACTGCATAATTATAACACTGTCCTAGGACTGAAACCATATGGATCATGACTTGGCAAACACTATAACTGTATACTGTCATGTTTTATTCTTGTTCCCCTTGATTTTCATAAATTTTCTGTATGACTTCTATTCCACATAATATGACATATTTGTGTTCACAGTGGCCTTTTCACAATCATAAAATAAGTCTAGAATTATATTGGGTAAAAAAGTGCGACTTCTCCATTTTCACAGCTTGCTAGACAAACTTAAAAACTAACCTAGTGCCATAGATACATCCAAAACATTCCACTGGTTAACACTAGTCTTCAAGATTTCCAGAAAAGGAATGGAGTCCTCTCCCAATAGGCTCAGGTAGGTAAATTCTCTAAGAGGGGCATGAAGAATTGAGCCCCTTGACTCCTTCTGACATTAATGGGTGTCCCATAGCCAGATCTCTGTGCCCTGCCTTGAGAATTTACCCAACTGTAAAATTACATTCTACATAGTTTCATGTGTGAAGATGACGCATGTCACTCCTGGAAACCATCACATGTTCCCTATAAATTATGTCACTAAATAGCTTTTGCTGTGGCTAGTCAGTTAGGGCCTTAAATGTTTTTACCTCCACCTCAAATGCCTAAGAATGACAAAGAAAAATATTTTCAATGTTGCAAAATCTATAATACGAAGGTCAAGCAAACCTGTGTTACTTTTTGTTGCCTAAATTGCTTTCAATGGTAAGAGAATTGGCAGATTGTTTTACCTGATGCAAAGTCAATCACTGGCAAGAATGTCGACAGCTTCTAACTGAACAGATTACTGGATGGGCTACATTAAATGCTCTACATGGCAATTTACTACGTTGTTAATTCCTCTTTATCTGGCCTTTTCATGTAGGTTTAAGAATTTGCTGATCAATGATACAATTTTCCTGGAATCAATTTTCAATTATGAAGTTTGGGTTCAATTAAACCAGTGGTAACAGTAAAACAATGTGTTCAGACATTTCATGATGCTGTAAATGCCTTCTCTGTTACAATGATGTCTACTGAAACCTCAAATTTCTTTTCAACTTTTAAAAACTGTTGTTCCACAGTGATTGTGACAAGACAGCTGTGTTTTGCTCCACCACACCACCACTTTTCTTTTTTTAAAAGATTTATTTATTTATTTGAAAGCCAGAGTTACACCGAGAGAGAAGGAGAGGCAGAGAGAGACAGAGGTCTTCCACCCACTGGTTCACTCCCCAATTGGCTGCAATGGCCAGAGCTGTGGCAATCAGAAGCCAGGAACCAGGAGCCAGAAGCTTCTTCCTGGTCTCCCACACAGGTGCAGGTGGCCCAAGGACTTGGGCCATCCTCTACTGCTTTCCCAGGCCATAGCAGAGAGCTGGATCAGAAGAGGAGCAGCTGGGACTCAAACTGGAGCCTATATGTATTGCACTGCAGGTGGCAGCTTTACCCACTTTGTTTTGCCACAGTACCAGCCCCACCACCACTTGTCTTTTACTAATTGTATGACTCAGTTAAATTCTCTAATACAGTTCTACAACCACAAAATGAATGGATTATTAGCCATTCAACATATTTCCTAAGATACTTTAATGGGATAATGTGTAAGAAAGCACTTAATATAAGATCTGGTTATCGTAATTGTAGTAGACATCCATTAACTTTAAATTCAGCATATAGTCAATATATATGAAAAAACAGTCAAACTTATCTTGTGCTTCAATTATTATTCATATATTCAATTCTCATTTTATGCTTCAACATTCTTCAACTTCTCATCAGCACTCGGTAAATGTGAACATTCTACTACTTTGTGAGGTCTTTCCTTTTTTTCCTTCAGTTGTATATTCAAAGAGAAAACAACTAACATAAAAGCTAAAAACTTGACATCTTTTCAGCATTTGAGAAAAAGTGAAATTAATTTAGTTGTTATGGTATCTCCAAGTCTACAGTGAATGGACTTAAACTGGGGATGAACAAGAAACCAAAAATGAAACTCTCCAAAACAAGACTTGCAAAAGACTGAGTAGTTTGGATTTATCTTAAGTGAGCCAAATTGTTTTTGCCTTCATTGGAAGAAGCACTTACTTCCTCACTTATCTGTTGACATATTCTTCACCTAAACATGAATAACAAAATTGGATTCCATCTTATATAGCACCTAAAATTCTTTAAAAGGGATGTGAAGGGTAAAGGTGTGACTCTGCAGAGGTACTTATTAAAGAAGTATCACAAGGCAACTCCCAGGCAGAGGGGAGTATAAATTTCAAACACTAGATTCTATTTTACATCCTTCATAGCACCCCAGGAAATATTAAGTACAGGGGCAGGTGTTGTACTGTGGGTAAAACCACTCATTGGGACTCCCAGATCTGGTTCAAGTCCCAGCTAATCTGTTTCCAATCCAGCTCCCTGCTAATGCCTTTAAGTGGCAGCAAACAAATGTTCAAGTTCTTGAGTCTCTGACACCCATGTGGGAGACCTCCACAGAGTTGCTGGCCCCTGGAGTTGGCATAGCACAGTCTTAGCCATTGGGGCCATTTGAGATGGAAACCAGTAGATGGAAGAGCTCTTCTCCATCCCTCTCTCTCTCTTTGTCACTTTGCTTTCAAATAAATAAATAAATAAATATTTTTTTAAAAAATACTAAGTACAAATGAGGTACACAATAGTTGTTGAATTAAATGAGATCTTTGTTGAATAAAACATATTCCTTGGATTATTCTCCTTGAATCCATCAGGTCTGTTTCTTTCAATAAGAATGTAGATCTTTGATGCATGATTTGTCACAGGACATATTAATTCATATCTACTACATGAGTTCATTTTCTTAAAACTGAAACAATTCTAACACATTTTGCTTCCCTGAACAACTTTCCTTCCTTAATGATGTTAATAGAACCCTTCAATTAATCTATTCTCCACCCTGAAAACACAGACAATTGCAAAAGTCACAAGGGTTTGGCCAAAGTTAATTCAGTTTGGGGAATATGCGGAGTCAAAATTTCTGAATGTTGATTTCAGATGGAATACAAAACTGATCAATTTTATTTCTCCTTTTTAGTCTAGGATTATCACTACACTGTATCATAAATTACTGAGTACATCTAAGAAGTCAGACTTTTCCTTCCTTCCCAAATGTAACAGTCATTCACACCTTTTGTTATTCCTTTCCCACAGCTTGATAGAGTCCTCCTTCTCCAGTCACCCATTCCAGAGCACTACAGCTCATCTTCAGTATAACCCGAGATGGCACTTTCTTTTACAAGATAGACTTTTCTCACTCATCTTTCCCAGGTTTACCTAGTCCATACCACTCCAGAATATTCATCAGGTGCTTAATTTACAATTAATTAAAATTTCTCTGAGAGCAAAGAACATATGAGATACTTGATTTATTTTTTAAAAAAGCTTGTTTATTTGAAAGGCAGAATGACATAGACAGAAAGGGAAGGAAGAGAGTAGGAGAGAGAGAGAGAGAGAGAGAGAGAGAGATCATCCATCTACTAGTTCAGTCCCCAAACAGCTGCAACAGCCATGGCTAGGCCAGGACAAAGCCAGAAGCCAGTAACCCCCTCCAGATCTTCCACATGTGGCAGGAACCCAACTACTTAGGCCATTATGCATTGTTTCTAAGGTTAATTATTAGGGAATTGGCTTGGAATATGAGCAGCTGAGACTTGACACAGCACTCCAGTATTGGATGCCACTATCACAGGTGTCAACTTAACCCATCGCACCACCACTCTTTGTTTTTCATAACTCCCAAAACACCCAGCATACTAAGAACTCAATGAGTAATTTGAGTTTGAATAGAATAGTTTAAATTAGATACATTTAAATGAAAAGGCTATTTAAGAATAGAAAGGAGGAGGAAAGTTTGTAGGTAGACAGCTATACTGAAATACATACATGACTAAAAAACCAAAATTAAGGGAAAGTGTATCCAATTTTTAAGATGATTGTATCTAAATAGTATATGTTTTACCATTTATTTTTATTGCCATTATTTCCCACAATAATGTAAGTTTAACAGGACAGAAATTGTCATTTTTGTTCACTGTTCTATCCCCAGCAGTAATAATAATGTCTGGCACATAGTAGGTATTCAGTACATAGAGAGTTCAAAATGTTAGCTTAAAAAATGGAATTAAAAGATAAATTCACTTTGATGCCAAAATTTTTGAAGTCTAGTCATGTTTCTCATACTACATGTTTTTCCATGAACTTTTTTAAAGAAGATCCCTGGTATTTTTTTTGAATTAATGATTTAAAATATGAATTTAGAGAAATAATGAAGGAAAAAAGTTAATGCTTCATCTTGTAGTCCCTTCGTCATCAGAGTAAAGATATTCAAAGCACATCTCATCCAAACACTTATCTTTTCTGCCTCATGAGAACTCTCTGGATGTAAAAGACTAGAAGGAAAACAGAACCAACAGAAAATAACATGAATTTTCTCTGAATACATTTGAGCAGCAAGAATGAAAGAAAATAGTTATCAGGTTAATTTTCATTCATATTTCTCAATGCTTCTGACTGTCTTTTCCATTAATCTCACTTTTTTATGCCACTTAATTCAAAGTTTAGTAGGCAAAACTACAAATGCTACATATTCCCTATAATGACATTTTCAGTCATTAGTTAGGACTAGTACCATCCTAACAAAAAGTGAGTGGAGGAAATCATAACTCTTTTAACAGTAAATAAAACCATACATAAAAGATTGAGAAGAAAATATAATAGCTTATATTTCTGGGCAACAAATCTGGTTAATGATCAGTTTATTATTCAAAGGATGTTCAGCAATGTTCAGACTTCTAGGTGCACACATCCTTGTCCATCAAAGAAATAGACTCAGTGGGAAGCACATAGAGAAAAAGGGTATTTATTATAAGGAAATGGTTCATGCAGTTATAGAAGCAGATGTATTCCTAGATGTGCAGTCAGATAGAGATCCTGGAGAGTGACAGTTTAGATCCAATCTGAGTCCAAGAGATGGAGAACCAGGAAAACCAATGGGATAGTTTTGGTTGAGAGCCAGTGTCCTCAAAATACAAGAAGGGCCATGTTTTAGTTCCAGTCAGAGGCAGGAAAAAGTTTATGTTCCAGTTCAAAAGCAGTCATTCAGAAGAAATTCTGTATATGGAGGATCAGCAATTTTACTCTATTCAGGCCTTCAACTAATAGGGTAAGGCTCACCCACATTAGGGAGGATACTCTACATTTTTCAGTCTACTGTTTTAGAGGCTAATCTTATCCAGAAACACCCTCACATAAACACCCAAAATCATGTTTGACCAAATATCTGGACACTCCATGCTAGTGAGGATGACACGTGAAAGTAACCATCACACCCATCTCTGCCTCCTGTTTCAGGGAAAGATGACAGATGATAACCAGACACCCAGTCACCACTCCTGCTGTTTCTCTTTGAACCACCAGATTTCATTAACAGTAACAAATGTAATATTCCAAAGTGAAGTAGTACACTATGTATAAATTTTTCATTAAAGCAACTTCCTTCCTTCCTCCCTTCCTTCTTTCCTTTTTTTTTTTTTTTTTTGGTTAGTATTTTAGTATGTTAAATTAGGCTCTTTGCAGAGCTGAAAAAGAAAAATGACAGATTAGATTCATATACCAGGGTGATCTTATAGGTTCTAGTCACTTTATAATTTCAGCTCTCAACTGCATACTTATCTATTTGTCCATACCTCTCTTATATTATTTACATGATATGCACCGAATCATAGGCACATATGTAGTATTTGAAAGAATCTGGAGAAAAATTATTTGTGGCTATTTTGAAGCATACAAGCTAAAATGAAAAAGAAAGCAAAAACATTAATATACTTTATATGTTAGATATCTTTCTTATGAGGAATTTTGTTTTTATTTTAAGAGGTAGTAGGTTTTCATTTTCTCACTTACAAACTGACATGAATATTTGACAAGTCATCAAAACCCATTTCCTTAAAAACAGGTTATGGTTTTTGTAAGTTTTATTTACACTTACTATGAAAATACATAATTTTATTTTTAATACAATCTTTAATCTTGAATCAAATTTAAGTCCACATAGTAATCACATAGTGTGTGCTAGATGGCGCATCTCTTACCAAATTTTTAAATTAAATCTTTTTTCTTTCATTACACATTTTGTAACCTCTCAGTTAGCAGGCACTACCATTTTGGCACTTGAAGAAGCAGAGTATGGGATAACCATTTTCCAAGACTCTCACACAGGGCCAGAGCATTAGAGGTCATCCCATCCAACCACCCACCCAATGCTGAAAACACTAATCTTCACTATACCATGAATTAGTGGAGATGTCCCTCTGATGATACACCCATTCCCAAAGCAATCTACTCTATAACTGAAAAACTCTTGTCATTAGAAAGTTCTTCCTCTATGTGGCTGGGAAATACTTACATTATCTTTTTCTTTTGTGTTAGGGATTTTTTTTTGTTTATTATTGGCATTTATTTCTTTCCCTTATTTTATTCAAGGAGATGGTTGTGTGTTTATACAGATTTCAAAAAGTATCTGGCAAAGTGGAACTTAGCAGTACTTTTGGCTTTGTTTTTCAAAAGATCTAAGAATTTCGAGGATTCTAAGCTAATGTCTTAAAAAACGTGAAGGAAAAATTTTCCTCATACTAAAAAGAGATGTCTGAAAGTTTGACGATCTAGAAAATTTTGATTTGAGGATCTAGTAAAAAAGAGAGAGAAATCTCTATTTCTCCCAAAAGTAAAGGGGTCCTCTCCTCCATTTCCCACTAGGACCAGTGGTGAGGCAGCCGGATGCCAAGTGGAGGGTTGTGTGGCCCATCAGGCAGAATCAGCTTCCTCTATTTCCTTTTCTGACTTTAGGTTTCCTTTTAGCTAAGCTGAAGGGGAAACAGGTAAACAATGGTTCTCTCATCTGTTACCTGTGGGACTGATGACTAAAAACTGTGTAGTCCCTACCCCGAATACAAGAGCAATTCCTAAGACCTCAGAATTTAATAATAACTTAGGGGTGGGAGATATATCCTTAGGTGGATGGGGATTTTTTTTCCAACTACTCAGTAAATCAGAGATTAAATGGCAGGTACTATGCAATTACAGATGGTAAGAAAGTATCATTTTTGTACACCTGGGTTTTAGATAGAGTTTAATACCCTAATTAAGTATATATTGAGCTATTTCCAATAACAGAATACTCTTCACTAAATATAGCTTATTTGTCAATATCCTTAAACTTTGCCAACCAGACTAATGAGCATCACACCAGAGTGTGTTTTACAAACAGAGCTACCTCTACAGCCTCTCTTGTTCTGATCAACATCTTTCCTTTTAATGTGCCCAGAGTTAGCTTTTCTTTGGCAGCCACAGTAATTACCTGTACTATAGAAAACTAAAACCCCATAGTCTTTCACGCGTATCACCATTTAAGAGTGGTTTCCCAGATAAATTGTTACTTAATATGAATTCCTAGTAAATTAATTTGTTTTTCTCTCTTCTCTCCTTGGATCTCAAGCGAAAAACATTGTAAAATTAATACTCTTCAACTCCTGGCATATTTTCATGATTAAATGCAATAATGATATTCTTTCATTTGTTCATTGTTCTTTATCCCTGGATTGTCAGCTTCATGTCTTCCTATAGGTACCCACTCAAGTTTGCTATAAATTCTTGTGGAGGTATATACACTTGATAAATACATACAAAGGAACTTCCAAATATTCTTGTAGGCATGGGGCATTCAGCTTAGCAGTTAAGATACTCATGTTCCACATTAGAGTATCCAGATTCAACTCCCAGTTCCAGCTCCTGACTCCAGCTTCCTGATAACACAAATACTAGGAGGAAGCAATGGTGGCTGAAATAATGGGGTTCCCATAACTCTTGTAAGGAGACCTAGATTCTATTCCTGCCTCCCAGCTTTGGCCCTGAACTAGTCTGAGTCATTGCAGGCATTTGTAAACCAGTGGGTGGGCAATCTATCGCTTTCTATCTATCTATCTCTATCTCTATCTCTCTAGTAAGTTAGTGTCTGTGGAAAATTTAATTAAATTTATTTTGGTACAAAATTTTTCTAAATCTATGTATAATTTTTCATAATATGTGTTTTCTACAAACTTACAAGTCCCCTCATACAGTTGCTGATATGGATATGTGTGAAGCACTTTAATATCAAAACATTTTTAATACATAGCATTGTATGACTTTTTAAATATGCACATGTCATATTAAACCTTCTATGTGAAGATTCCTGATTAGGTGTGATGTATATTTGCTACCCTATCCTGCATTATGAATCTGAAAACCTGTGAAAAGGGGATGATGATATGACATACAATCGTCTTAAAGGTTACTATAAATCCATTAATCCTCATCATTTGATTTTGAGCATCCAATTATGACAAATCCATCATCTAGTCTATACCATGTCAGTTGACTTCTGAACACCTATAAGACCCTCAGTTCTGTCTGTGTGGGAGAGTTAGAATACACATGAATTGTACTGGTTTGTAGAACCACTAACATTGAAAATGGAGCTTTCTGTAGTAGAGGTGTCTCAATTCTATCCATGTTCCCTGAGGACTACTTCATATATTCGACAACAAAGAAAACTTGTCTATTCAACTATCTTAGCTATTTTTCTTGATTAAGACAGCATGGATGAAATAGGATCCACAGAACACAAACATGTGTGGGGAAACAAAAGAAAATTGTCTCTCTTTTTCTAAAATTATTCCAAGAAGTTCTTTCTGTAAGGTGGAGAAAATATTCATTTAATTAGTGCTTTCTCTCTTACTCTGGGACTCTGCATATTTAGCCAATTCCATTCCTTTGCTTCTTCTTGCTCTATAGTTGCCCACAAAACTCAGGGTTGAACTCAGGTTTTCCTAATTAATCTCACCACTGCTACAAGTACCAAATCAAAATATGCACTAATACACACCATCACCTACATGGCATGGACAGCTAGATCTGCATATTCATAGTCAATGAATTCTCCATCACTATCTTGTGGAACACCCAGGTTTTCCCACATCAAGTCAAAGATGAAACTCCCAGACACTTTTATAGTAGAGAAGAGAGATGCCTTCCATGACACTTTGGAACCCTCACAGGCTCGTGGAAAGCCAGGAACATGGCTTACTAACAGAGGAAGTGAGATTCATTGTGGTATCCCAATCATGTACATCCTGATTTTGATGAGGAAATGTCATTTACAAAAGTAGCATCAACTCAGTAGAAGACAATGAATACAGATATGTTTACATGGTAAATGACTAACATGTATAGATTTTGACTGAGGCAAAGACAGTTCATACCCTGGAAGTAACTACAAAGAGCATTTGCCTAAACGTTAACACATTCTCTAAAATATCACCAAAGGATTCTCTGGGAGACTTCATGTCACAATTACCAATATGATTAAATATAACTAGACATTGAACCAGGAAGTGTTACACTTTCCCTTTTATTCTGTTGCCAATCTTTGTATGTGAGACTTGATCATTGGGTTCTAACCTGACATTGGCCCTTGGAACTTTATGTGCAGGTCAAGGATCTTGCCTATGGCCATTATTCCAGCTGGGGCTCCAGTCTTGCCTCAGGCCTCATGGCTTCAAGCCCAAACTCTGCCCTTTTCTTGCCTTGCAGAACTTTTGGCATTCCTGGTCTAACTCTGGAAGGAGTCCAGGCTTTTCTGTTCTCTGGGACACTACCTAGGCCATGTTGTTTCCTTCCAGTTTCTATAGTCTTTTTTAGAATTTCATGAAACCGTTGCATTTTTCTTTTCCTAATTTATTTCGGAGAATTAGTCATTCACCTTTTTATTTACTCAATCAAGAAAATATATTGAGCAAATTTGATGGCTCCAGCCCTGTTAATCTCATGTGCACAATATGCCTTAATAAAATATATGGATTTTTTTCAAAATTAGCCTTTTATAAATTAAAAATAGGGTTTATATTCCTTTAAGTGTTCTGTATTGCACAGTTCAAACTAAGAAGTAAACATATATTTTAAAGTTTGTTTATTTATTTTAAAGAATGATAGATTGAGAGAGACAGAGAGACAGAGATTTTCTACCTACTGGTTCACTGCATGAAATGCTTGTAACAGCCATGGGCCAGGCTGAAGCAAGGAGTCAGAAACTCCACCCAGGTCTCCAGCATGGGTAGCAGGGACCCAAGCAATCATCTGCTGTATCCCAGGCCAGGAAGCTGAATTGGGAGTGCAGTAGTTCGGACTTGGACCAGGCACTCTGACATGAGATGCAGGCATCCCAAGCGGTAGCTTAATTTACTGTACAACAACACCACTCCCAAAGTAAAAATCTTATAACAAATACTCCCAACTCATTGCCACAATCTAAGTCTCCAGTAGCAGAAATTAATAGCATCAAGAAGTATACATATATATTGGCTTTCATTAAGAGATATAGTATTTATTTTTTAAGAAATTCCTACAGAAGAAAGCTCAGTAGTCGCGGAGTAAACTGTCACATGTGAGAAAGAATAAGTCATAACATTTCTTATTTTTACTGTTATTTAATTACTTATTTACTTTTTAAAAAGAGCAACAGGGAAAAAGAGAGAGGGAGAGAGTTACTAACTACTGGTTCACTCCCCAAATGCCTGCAGTGACCTCCATCTAGAGTTGAAATCAGGAGCCAGGAACCCAATCCATGTCTCCCAAATAGATGACAGAAAACCAATCATTTGAGCCATCAGCACTGCCTCCCAGAGTAGGCATCAGTAGTAAGATGTAGTTAGGAGCTGAGCAAAGTAGCAAGCCCAGGGACCCAAATATAGAGCACTTGTCTTAACTTGTCTTAATCATGCTATTTCATTTAAAGTTATATCTTCCTCCTTTCTCCCTACATCAGTCCAAATGCTATCCGTAATACCAAAAGTACATTTTCCAGTAGGCAGGAGAAGGTTGAATGGAAGTGGTTTGTTAAGTTTAATTCTTTCATTCATGTTTCTTTCCTAGATGTGCATTCAATTTCTTTTCCCTCAGTGTTATTAAATTAAAGTGGTAACAACTAATGAAAGCCACAAAGGCTCACATGGATTTTATGGAATTTACATACCCTGCCCACCCATGGAACAGTATATACCAAATTAATGGCCTAGCCCTTTTTAAACATTTTGTTGTTTTTCTATGTTTATTGGGGTATATTTGACAAATAAAAATTATATGTACTCACATTTAAGACATATAATGTGGTGGTTTGACACAAGCACACAATGTTAAAAGTCTCCCACAGCAAGTTAATTATATATCCATCACCTGATATAGTTTCCTTTGGTGAAGGGATGAGAACACTAAAGATCTATTTTCCTAGCAAATTTCAAATATGCAATATATAATTATTAACTGTAGTTACCATGCTGTACACTGAATTTCTAGAACTTATTCATCTTGTAACTGAGAATTTTCACCCTTGGCTGATGTCTCTCCACCCTCCAGCCCCTGGTAACCACCATTCTACTCTGCTTCTATAAATTTGGCTTTCCTTATACTCCACATGGTGTCATGTGATATTTGTCTTTCTGTGCCCAGCTTAGTTCAATTAACATAAGTTCCTCCAAATGGATCCACATTCCCACAATGGCAGGATTCTTTTTTTAAGATTTATTTATTTATTTTAAAGGCAGAGTTACAGAGAAGCAGAGAAGAGGGAGAGAGAGAGAGAGAGGTCTTTCTTCCATCCGCTGGTTCACTCCCCAAATGGCCAGCACTGCTAGAGCTGGGCCAATCTAAATTCAGGAGCCAGGAGCTTCTTCCAGGTCTCACATGCAGATGTAGGGGCCCAAGGACTTGGGCCACCTTCTACAGCTTTTCCAGGCCATAGCAGAAAGCTGGATCGGAAATGGAGCAGCCAGGACTCAAACTGGCACTGCAGGTGGCACCTTTCCCACTATGCCACAGCACCAACCCCTCTTTTTCTTTTTTTTAAGACTATGCAATATTCTTTGATATATACATTGTGTATGTGTATATTTATCAATATATTAATAAATATATGAATATTTAATTACCCATTCATTGAGAGACACAAGATTGTTTCCATATCTTTGCTATTGTGAATTCTATTGTACTAAATATGAGGGTCCAACTATTTCATTAGCATACTTATTTCATTTCCTTTGTTTTTTACTATTATTTATTTATTTGAAAGGCAGAGTTAGAGGCAGAGGCAGAGGCAGAGAGAGAGAGAGAGAGAGGTCTTCAAACTTCTTGCTCACTCCCCAAATGGTTACAATGGCTGGAGATGAGCCAATCCAAAGCCAGGAGCCTCTTCCAGGTCCATCCCCCACGTGGGTGCAGGGGCCCAAGCACCTGGGCCATCTTCTATTGCTTTCCTGGGCCATAAAGAGAGCTGGATCAGAAGTGGAGCAGCCAGGACTAGAACTGGCACCCATATGGGATGCCAGCACTGTAGGCGGCAACTTTACCAGCTACACCACAGTGCTGGCCCGGTAGTTCTATTTTTAAATTTTGTCAATATCTTTTATTTTAGAACAATATTGAGGTTTGCTCAAGTAATTTATTTGATAGGAACAAGTTCACTTGACAATACATGGCTGACCCACATTAAATTTCTCTTAAACTTTTCCAGCTAAGAAACCTGAACTACTAGATTTCCTTTTTTCTTATTTTCCCAGCATTCTTCTTGAACTCAGCATGGCATTCACTGCAAGTAATATGTGTTGCAATTTCTGTGCATTTATTCTGTTAACAAACATTTATCAACTATTTACCAGGTGTCAGGCACTATCCCACAGGCTGGGAAACCCCAGTGAACAGTGAAGTTTTAAAATTGTAAAGTTTCTGCTCTTTGTGGAGTTTACCTTTCACTAGCAAGAGACAGAAAGATAAAAAATGGATATACCGTATGTTGGGTATGTTGAATGTTGTTCAAGGAGGACAAGCCAGGAAGAGGCCTAGTGAATAAGGGATGGGAGTGTGTAATTGATGTTAAAGCGGTCAGAAAAGGCCCAATAGAGAAGGTCCCATCTGAACAAAGACCTGAAGAGAAAGGAAGTGAGTGTTAAGGGTAGGTGAAAGGAATGCCCCTGGCAAGGGAAACAGGCAATGCAGCAGCCATTGGTGGAAACAAGCGCGGCTTTTCCAAGCAGCAGCAGCACAGAGGCCAGTGTGGGCAGGGCCAGGAGGGAGCAGGAAGTGCAGAGATTTGTAGATCCTTTCAGGGCCTTGGTCTCGCCTTGGAGATGGATGGGATGCCTCTGGGGGCTTCTTGAGAGGGGATGGCAGAGCCTAACCTCTTCTATAGGCTCACTCTTATCACAATGTTGGACATTGATTCAGAGGTTAGAGTCCTTTCTAAGGTCCTTGCTGACACCATTATTCTGCGATTCAGACGTTTCAGTGAGTCCTTAAACAGCTCTACCCAGGTAAACATGATATGTATATAGAACAAGAATATTTTCAGCAACCTGAAGTACTAAAATCACAATATTCTAAGGGAAAATTCTAGTATAAATTAAATATGAATCTGAAACTTAACTTTGACAGTAGGAAAGAGGATATTGTGACAAAAAAATTAAAGACTAATATGCCATTGTATATTTGCACCTTATAGCTTCGTGATTCAGAAGACCAGAAATCACTTGGAAATGAATGTCATGGGTTAGAGTAAGAAATAATTAGAGAAAAGAAACAAGGGAAATTTGGCTCCAAAAAATACCAGCTGGGATGCTTTAAGTAAGTGTCTTAATTTATTTGTGCCTCATTTCCAAAACTGAAAATAATAATGTCCGCATCGCAGCACATGAAGAATAAATGAGACATTATGTTGGAAATATCCAACATATAGGGAGTGCTAAGAAATGTTGGCTCCCTTCTTTCTCCTCCTTTTGACTTGACAGCAATGTCAAATTTTTGACATGAATATTCGACCAGTTAGAATGAGGCTAAAGGAGTCTTTGTTATGCTCACTTACTTCAATCCTGTAATATACCATTAAATAGAAGTACCATGTACACGGAAAGGAAAGAGAAATTCTGCGTCTGCCCCTGATGAAGAGTGAGAGACTAAGGAAAGATTGTGCTTCCTTGTCAACACTGCCTTGTGCTGACATAATGGAGGAGAGTCTGCAAAACATGAAGATTTTCTCAAAAATAAATAGATGAATGTACTTACATTTTTGAAAAATAGAAATTCATTAGTTATAAAGAAATTTTAAAAACTTAGGAGCAACAATTTAAATTATTGTGGAAAGAATGCATTATAGAATTTTTTAAATTATCCCCTTCAAAACTTTCAAAATAAAATTAAAGGCTCAAACTTTTAAAAAATATATTAGAGAGTAATAATTTGTAGGTATGTGTGACCTAATCCTTATCCCTTCTCTCTTCTGTTTGTTATTAAAGTTTTCTAGTAAGATAACTGAGTTCCATACACTGAGAGATGACATGCAGAGAAATCAGTTTCATTTAAATTTAATTGGCTGCTGTTTGAAATTTCATAACATAATCGACAGATGTATCAATAAGTCATTATTTACAGGAATGACAGTTCAGTGTGGTGGCACATCCCATCTCCTCAGTTATAAAAAGGGGATAGAACAGATGGAAACTAAACAAATACACAGAAGCCTCCTACTCAAATCTAAATCAAAATGATGTGACATTGAAATGACGGAGAATAAAATCTCTTACCTGTTTTCTAAGCCTCAGAAGATGCACAACTGAATATATTACTAAATTCTGCTGGAAACTCAAATTGAAACAATGAGGGGTCAGCACTGTGGCTTAGCAGGTAAAGTCACCGCCTGCAGTGCCGACATCCCATGTAGCACTGGTTCGAGTCCTGGCTGCTCCACTTTCGATCCAGCTCTCTGCTGTGGCCTGGGAAAGCAGTGTAAAATGGCTGAAGTCATTGGGCCCCTGCACCCACTTTCGAGATCCAAAAGAAGCTGCTGGCTCCTGGCTTCGGATCAGCACAGCTCCAGCGTTTGCAGCCATTTGGGGTGTAAACCAGCGGATGGAAGACCTCTCTCTCTCTCCAACCTCTCTCTCTCTCTCTCTCTCTCTCTCTCTCCATCTGTCTCTGCCTTTCAAATAAAATTAATAAATCTAAAAAAAATAAATAATGAAAACAATACATTAATATTAGGATTCTCTAGTAGAAAAGTTACAAACAAGGAACATGTTGCTGAATGAATATAAAATACATAGCACTTTGCAAATGAGAAGCCTGTCAAATGAAAGAGAAATTGACACATATTATAGAACTTACTAGACATGAAATATGAGTGAACAAAGATATTTTCTTGGTATTTGGCTCTTTTAGAGAAGAACATTCTCTTTAAAAAAAAAAAGGGGGGGAGCATATGAAATGCATTCTCCAATTGACTCATTTTCACACTAGACGGTAAATGCGTGGGAGAACCAAACGAGACCAAAAGCTGCATTCTGATTAGATTAGTGAGAGGGGCAGTCTGATTCACCCATCAAATCATAGGAGCTATATTTGTATATTTGTTCCAGTGATGCATCTAAAATTTCATTTCCAGTTGCTTCATTTTAGATGATGCTTTTGGGGCATATAATCTAGAAAAAATATAACTATTTAGCTAAAGTAATTCTTATTTTTTGATCTAAAGTGACCTTCTGTTTTGATCTAAAACACGAAATCAGGAAACCTCCTAAACAATTATGTGGGCATTAATTGTGATAGGGAGGAGTTATTGGAAAGGGTAGGGTGGAGGCACGAGGAGAGGGGAAAGAAACAATTTATTCCATGTCCAGGAAATGCTAGGAAAATCTGTGTGGGATTATAGGGTTTGGAACTAAAGCCTTTAGTCATGGATGTGGAGATATAGTAATCTATATACAACAGATCTGCTAGCACATATTATCTAAGCCTGACTCATTTTTCTCACTTGTACCTTTCTCACTTGACCCATTGTGATCTGTTGAAGTTTCCTAATAGATGACGGTGTTGTGAAAATTTGTGTATCTAATAAGCTCTTTAATTTCTTTATCTTCCTTTTTTCTTGAGAAAATACCCAACCAACAGCTCTGCTGTAACCACCAAGAATTTGCTACCAAATATGAAATTAAGAATATTTGAAATTAAAATGACTGGAAAAAAACTTCCAAATAACATTCCTGATATAAAATTTTGTCCCTGTTATAAAAATGGCAACTTGTTAAGAATGAAATAAATGTGCCTGTAATATTGATAACCCAGCCTTAAAGCAAGAAAATATTCAAATACTGTACATCTCCCCCCAAAGATCATTGATGTAGATTATATGAAAATAAAATTCAATACAAATTTAATATTAAGTAGGCTTATTATAAGTCCATTCATTTATAGTAACTTGGACTGTCAGCTAGTTTGGAAGTTAATTGAGGTCTAGCAATGACAGGGTTAGACAGTATGATCAGTTGACTCATTTAAGGGAGGAATATTAGACAGCAACGAAATACTTATACAAAATGAAACATTTCCACTTGCCTAAGTATATGATATTTCTTATGTGGCCACAATGGAGTGACCTGCACAGGTTATTTCTAAATGTCACCAAATATTAGAATAAAATATGAAAAAGTCTCAATATTTTAAAACAACTAAATTATTTCAATTTTTACTTATGAATTTCAGTGGCAATAAATGGTGTTAATATAAGAATTACTTATTTGTTCTAAATATTTGGTTATGTCAGATAAGTTAATGAATGAACAAAGTTGCTTTCATGAGCATTGATGTTTGATAGGGGACTGGAAAAGCCCAGTTTGATTACTTTGTGGTAGATTCAGTCAAAGGAAGGACCTGAGAAGGAAGGAGCTACAAAATAAACAGGATGGGTGTGTTAGGGCAAGCCTCCACCTGCAGAGCCAACATCCTATGTGGGCATCTGTGCATGTCCCTGCTGCACCTCTTCTGATCCACCTTTCTGCTTGTGGCCTGGGAAAACAGTGAAAGATGGCCTGTGTTCTTGGCCATGCACTGAAGTGGGAGACCCAGAAGAAGCTGCTGGCTCCTGGCTTCGGATCAGCCCAGCTCCAGCCTCTGTGGCCATTCGGGGAGTGAACCAGTAGATGGAAGACCTCTCTCTCTGTCTCTTCCTCTCACTCTCTATAACTCTACCTCTAAAATTTAAAAAATTTAAAAATAAATAAATAGGTTGTTAAATGACTGTGCTCTACATAGGAGAGCTAAAACTTGTAAACAAACAAAATTCAGGAAAAAATCTTCACTTCAACCTTTGCAAATTCCTTAGGCTCACTGAAACTCAGTTCTCCCAGAGAAAATGGGCATAAAATGCCCATTTCACTTGATTGGTGTGATAATTAACTGAGATAATATCAAACATTTAGCATACTGCCTGAAAACTGTGAGCACTTAACAAATGTTCCTTTCTTGTATAACCTCTTTGGCATTAAAGAAATCAAGTCTAACTTTTATCAAAGATGTGTGTCATGTTAAATATCAACTTCCCATAATGATTAAGTCTCTGCTTCATCATGGTATTTGTGCTAATTACTAGTGCTTTCCCAGGGTCTGCGCTGTGGCATAGTGAGTTAAGCTGCCACTTGCAGCGCTGGCATCCCATATGGGTGCTAGTTCCAGTTCCAGCTACACCACTTCCATTCCAGCTCCCTGCTAATGTGCCTAGGAAAGCCGTGGAAGATGGCCCAAGTCCTTGGACCCCTGCACCCACAAGAGAGACCCAAAAGAACCCCCTGTCTCCTGGCTTCAGCCTGGCCCAGTCCCAGCCATTTGGCCATTTGGGGAGTGAACCAGCTGATGGAAAATCTCTCTTTCTCTCTCTCTCAAACTCTCGAACTCTCAAACTCTGAAATTCTGAAATTCAAATAAATAAATAAATCTTTTTAAAAAATAGTGATTTTAGATGTCTACACACTTCAATTAGAAATGACACTGCAGTACCAGTTGCTCCACTTCCAATCCAGCTCTCTGCTGTGGCCTGGGAACTCAGTAGAAGATGGCCCAGGTCCATGGGCCCCTGCACCCACATGGGAGACCCAGAGAAGCCCCTGCCTCCTGGCTTTCTCTTTCTCTCTCTCTTTCTCTCTCTCTCTCTCTCTCTCTCTCTCTTGTCTCTTTCTCTATATCTCTCATCAGTCTTTCTGTATCTCTGTCTTTCAAATAAATAAATAAATCTTTTAAAAAAACTTAAAAGGTAAAAAAACATAAATCACAAGAAGAAAAATTAGATGTACTTCAGCTTTTTCACTCAATTAAAAAAATTAAAATAAAAAAAGAAATGACACTGCAATCTAGTACAGACCCTCTCCACTTTAGGAATGGTTAGCACTACAAAGCTGGTGTGTTAATTCACCATTAAGAATTCAAAAACATATTCCCAATGAAACAATGTTTATGTAATCCTTTGTTTCCCTGATGTATTATATAAATAGTATTAGAGAATTTAAAAATTTACAATAATATCTTTGATACATTAGTTTTATTTATTTTCTTCCACATTGAACACATATAACAAAGATCACATTTTTTAAATTTAAAATTTTACAAATAACATCCTGAGACCAGATTGTGGTACAGCATATAAGTTGCTGCTTGTGACCATAACATCCCATACTGGATAGCTGATTTATATCCCAGCTGCTTTGCTTCCCACCCAGCTGGCTGCTAATGTGCCTGATAAAGCAGCAGCAGATGGCCCAAGTGTTTGGACCACTGTAGCCCAAGAGGGAGACCCAGGTGGAGATCCCAGCCATTGTGGGCTTTTCAGGAGTGAAGCAGTGGATGGAACAGCTCTGTGTGTGTGTGTTTGTCTATCTCTTTCATTCTTTCACTCTGCCTTTTAAATAAATAAAAAAAATCTGTTTTAAAAAGTTAAAATAGGCTGGTGCCATGGCTTACTTGGCTAATTCTCCACCTGCGGCACCGGCACCTCGGGTTCTAGTCCCAGTTGGGGCGCCAGGTACTAGTTCTAGTTGCTCCTCTTCCAGCACAGCTCTCTGCTATGGCCTGGGAGGGCAGTGGAGGATTGCCCAAGTGCTTGGGTCCCTGCACCCGCTGGGAGACCCGGAGGAAGCACCTGGCTCCTGGCTTCGGATGGGCAAAGTGCCGGCCATGGTGGCCATTAGGGGAGTGAACCAATGGAAGGAAAACCTTTCTATCTGTCTCTCTTTCACTGTCTATAACTCTCTCTCTGTCTCTCTCTCTTATTGTCTAACTCTGCCTGTCAAAAAATTTTTAAAAAGCTAAAATATATATAGTACTATTTTTGTCAATTAAGTTTTTTAATTTTATTTTTTAATTTTAAAAACTTTTAAATTAAAATATAATATTGACAGTTTTAATTTTTAAATGTAATTTTCTAATATACAGAGCTTCATCTTTATCCTCAAATAGAATAAACATGGTGTAGACCACTTGAGGCATCTTCCAATGAATCAGGTGGTTTGGCAACAACAAATCCTTTTTTAGTACATTATTTTTATGGGAAAATAAATTCCAAGTTCCAAGTTGAGACTTTGGTAATATACTCCCAACTCAAACAGTGAAAATTGAATTTCTCTTAGCGCCACTCTCCTGTGGAATGCTTAACAGGTTGGTGTGGTAAGCCTTTGGTCAAGAGACTCTGCCCTTAATGTGTTGTATTATGCAAATTAATTGTAAAACTACTACTCAAACAGTACTCTATACTTTGTGTGTCTTTGTGGGTACAGTCTGTTGAAATCTTTACTTAGTATATACTAGGTTGATCTTCTGTGTATAAAGATAATTGAAAATGAATCGTGATGAAGAATGGGATGGGAGAGGGAATGGGAGATGGGATGGTTGCAGGTGGGAGGGAGGTTGAGGGGAAAACTGCTATAATTCAAAAGTTGTATTTGGAAACTTATATTTATTAAATAAAAGTTGAAAAGAAAAATAAAGAGACTCATTCTTGCCACCTTTGTGGCCTTTTCTCCTTCTAAGTCACTGTTACTCAGCTTTTCCTGCCTTTTGTTTCATACCTCCCTGAACACACACACACACACACACAAACATTTTCTCTTTTCTTTTAAGACTGTTGACTCTCCATTACTACCATTTCTAACCATATTTTTACCCTTGGCCAAGGCAAAACTTCATGCAGATTCATTAACTGCTGAGTCTGGAAGTTAATCCCTTGGTTATGAGGAGGAGGAGAGAACAACCAGGGTTTATAGCCAGGAAATTCATGGAAACCAATAATCACTATATGTCTTGTCTTATAGCTGTATTTCTATACCATGCCTGATTTCATCACATTTCTCACATTTTCATTAATGCCACAAAGAAAATTAAAGACATCATTCACACCTCAAAGAACAAGCTGGAATCTAAGACCTTAGATTGAAGAACGAATGGGAAAGGGGCAAGGAGGAAGACACAATAGATCAGGACACTGGTGGGAAAGCTCTCAGTGATGAACTGTTGAACAAATCAGCCAGGAACAAACAAGTGTGGTTTCCTGGAGTATCAGAACTTTGAAAACTGTAATGAGATGTACAATTGTATATGGATTCCCCTTCTCCCTGGTCCACCTTGGCAAATGGGAAGAGTTGAAGATACTTGGAGAGTGAAGGTTGTATCATGTGAGCAAATAGGCATTCTGCTGCTCACAGTATTCATAGAGGAAGTAACTTGTGGTGAAAAGAATATTAACTGCTAATTATCTGATTTTTTAAAAACATTTATTTATTTATTTGAAAGAGTTACAGAGACAGGGAGAGGACAGAGAGAGAGAAAGAGATAGAAATGAGAAAGAGAGAGAGAGAGATCTTCCATCTGCTGATTTACTGCTCAAATGGTCTCAAAGGCAGGAGTTGGACCAGGCTGAAACCAGAAGCCTGGGTCTCCCACTTGGGTGGCAGGAGCCCAAATACTTGAGTCATCTTCTGCTGTCTTTCAGGGTATTAGAAGGGAGCTGGGTCTGAAGTGGAGCAGCTGGGACACAAATTAGTGCCCATATGGGATGCTGGCATCACAGGCAGCAGCTTAACCCATTACTCCACAATTCCAGCCCCAAGTTACCTTATTTTGAGATCATTATTCTCTCACTTTCTAGGCCCAATGGCCTTGGATAATTTTTTCACTTTGCAGCCCTCTGTTTTAGCATGTGATGAAACTAAAATGCTAAATGAATAAATACATTTTTAAAAA
This sequence comes from Lepus europaeus, assembly GCF_033115175.1. Taxonomy (NCBI): domain Eukaryota; kingdom Metazoa; phylum Chordata; class Mammalia; order Lagomorpha; family Leporidae; genus Lepus; species Lepus europaeus. The sequence continues at coordinate 106,312,309 of NC_084827.1, read as the reverse complement.
TTAAAACACACTGCTATGTGGGGGCAAACTGTTGAAATCTTTGCTTAACATATACTGAACTGATCTTCTGTATATAAAGAGAATTGAAAATGAATCTTTATGTGAATGGAAGGGGAGAGGGAGCGGGAAAGGGGAGGGTTGCGGGTGGGAGGGAAGTTATGGGGGGGAAGCCATTGTAACCCATAAGCTGTACTTTGGAAATTTATATTCATTAAATAAAAGTAAAAAAAAATTAAAACACACACAGACACACACACACAAACTAAGACCCAAGGACATAAGTAATCTAAAAATTGTCCCAGCAGCATTGTCTTCACATCAAGGAGCACCCACATAAATCTCAGCCACTCAGCCAGCCATGTGTATGACTCCAGACATGGGAGTGTGTGGCCTTCTGCTGCCAGAGTATCCGTATGGCTGGTATTTTCCTTCCCTAACTGAATGTTTGGATATCCCGATGACACGGACTAAGAAGGACTCAATTAGCTAGTACTGTTTCTCCACTCCTTACCTTAGTCAAGAGCCCATCCTGCAGAAAGCAAATAATAAGACAGTCATTTTGTGTGCACTTCCATTCAAACCAAGTCGCTGAAGGCATTCACTTGAACAGAGTGCATCCTTTATTGAAGAATAAGGAATTTGAACACTTTTTTTCTTCTTACTATAAAAAACATCGGCCAGGGTCAAGCTGCACAGTGCTAGCAGAGTTGTGGCCCAGCATGGCTTATTAAAGCTATTGCAGGGAGAGCTTGTATCAAGTCACTTGGCTGATTTTAAAACTTGTTTTAACTTGTTTTATTTTTTTTAACCTCCCTAACAAGTGCCAGACATTTGAGACTCTAATGAGTTTAATTAAAGTCAATGGCAGCCAATAATTCAAACCTTATAAATGTAATTTGGGAACAAACAAAACTCCTAAGTCAAAACATGAAATATTCTATTTAAGTAGTTTTAATCATGTTCATAAAATAAAATTACCAAGTATATTATGAGCTAATATAATGTTAAGATTTGATTTCCAGTGCTGGATTCACCTTTAGCTGACTATTTTGTTTGGTGCAAGCAAACCAATTTTAAATTAGAGAATTTTTTTCCAGCACACAACAGCATGCTTTTATGTGATTTCATAAACTACATATTTGCGATTTATGTGAGTGTTTAGGAATGTACAGTGCTAGGAGACATTACCAGTAAGGCCAATATGAAATGAAGAGAACTAACATCTCCAGAGAAGAAAAGGTGCATGAAGCAGGGTAGGGAAGAGACAACTTCATTAACTCACAATCTCTGTAATTCTCATAGGAAGCCAAGTTGTCACTTCTTCCTAGAAGGGTTTAATGTGAGTTATAATGAGGTTAAATATTATGAAGAATTTATCACTTTTACAGGATGTACTATTAAGTGTTATACATAATTAAAATAATAATTTGGAAAATGATTCATTTCTAAAACAAATGAATCAAGTTCATAAAGGGATTTAAGACTCTGGATTGTTATTTGTAGCCTCCTTCTCAAATTTGCAGGACTTAAACTCATTGAGACCATTCTTTTAAAAAAAACAAATGTCTTCCTACAAAGTCAGCAGCTAAACTTTTATATTATTTTATATTATATTAATAGAAAAATTTTATTGGATACATTCTCACTTTGTTGCAAGTCATTTGTTTCTTGTATTCCATTGAAATCTACTCTCCCATTTGAAAAGAGTGAAGATTCAAATTACAAATGAGGGAAACAAATCACATCGCCCATTCTGCTCACACCATCATTACCTGGACTACAGTGTTTTACATTCTAGACAGTCTCTCAGAACCAAAATCCACAATCATGTTCTTTTACAATAAACCAAAACATGTACCTAGGACATGCAAAATGAGAAAATGGAGTGGGCCATCAGTTTTTGAATTTAGAAATATATGTTTAAACTCTGGGAATCAAACCACCATAACTTTCCCCACCATTAAAATGTTATATAAAGAAATAAATGTTCACTTAATGAAAGGAAACCAAAGCTCCATCTAATCCACCTGAAAGATACATGATTAAAAGTCTCTGAATTTTGAAATATTTAAATTTGGTTCCATGTCACAGACTCTAAATACTTTTTAGATTACATATTGATGTTTTAAGGTAAAATCATTATGTGTTGTTTATATACATGAATATTTGGAACACATTCTTCATATTCCATCATAAAAATATTTTACATAATTTTTGAATAATAAATGATGAACTATGATCCTCTTCATGCATAGTAAATGTTAAATGCTGCATTGTTTGCAGACATTAAGCCATAAGTGTTATTTGAGATCTTACAAAATCCTGACCTCTTTAAAAGCCAAACAGCACTACAGCAGGCCTTCCCTAGCAACTGTATTCATAATGGCAATCTCCGACAGTCAGTCAAACTAAATAAACCATCAAGAATTCCAAGCTAGAAATGAGTTGTTGAGGGCTCCCGTTATCATGTCGGGACTGAGGTCATGGAGGAAACCAGAATGTTATTTTCACTAGTGCTGGCCTGCCAGTTAGTGCTGGAATTAGATTTTAGTGAAGGTGAACTTCACCATTGCTGATACTGGCAGAAATGCACTCAAAATCCTTGTAAGGGCATCAGAAAGGTTTGTGGATTACAGAGAGGTGAATTCGCCCCCATCTCCTCCTTCTTGATTCCTTGTTTTGGGTATCTCCTCATGATGTAGGATTCCATCGCTGTGTACCAAGGTTTGTGAGCCACAATTTGTCTGCCAGTGCTGAGCAGACAAATTTCCTGGGCACACAGTTGGCACACTTGAGTAGCATACGCTTCAGTGCTCAATGGTTAGATGTTAGCAAGATATTCTTTAAAGTGGGATGCACAAAAGAGTATTTGCTTTGCTTTTAGAATATAAGTGTTTTATTGGAATGGGAAAGATTATAAAACATTATTGACTCATGGCATATTGGGTCAAGAGAGCATCTTAGCAGGTGGAGAAGACTTGTGTTGAAGGTTCCGACCTTCTTCCAAAGCCTGCCTCTCAGATCTTTATGGAAGCAGCAAAGGACAAGAAGATAGATGGGAGGACAGAGTCAACTTCTGCTTTAAACACAGAGTTCGAAAAACACCAAGATTCTTACTCTGTTTCCTTTCCTTTTTAACAATACAATTCAGCTATTCTGATTTTATGTCAGTTGTTTTAAAAAAAGAAACTCAAAGGAAAAGAAAACCGTGTCCATTTATGAAATGTCATTTGTGGCAACAGCAACAGTGGTGCAAGTTGCTATTAGATTATATAAACTTAAAATAATGGTGTTTAATTACATGACTATTGGGTAATAATCATATACATAATTATTTCCTTTCACATAGGGAAAGAATGAAAAAATGATGCTGAAAGTTACTATCAAGTGTACAAGGGCCGGCGCCGCGGCTCAATAGGCTAATCCTCTGCCTTGCGGCACCAGCACACCGGGTTCAAGTCCCGGTCGGGGCACCGATCCTGTCCCGGTTGCCCCTCTTCCAGGCCAGCTCTCTGCTGTGGCCAGGGAGTGCAGTGGAGGATGGCCCAAGTGCTTGGGCCCTGCACCCACATGGGAGACCAGGAGAAGCACCTGGCTCCTGCCATCGGATCAGCGTGGTGCGCCGCGGCGGCCATTGGAGGGTGAACCAACGGCAAAGGAAGACCTTTCTCTCTGTCTCTCTCTCACTGTCCACTCTGCCTGTCAAAAAAAAAAAGTGTACAAGGAAGAGTTTTGCATTTTCCTTCCATGGCTCATGTATGAAGCTGTAAGGCAGAAACAAAAGCCTTTATTTTCCTTGCATTCTATACTGAAATGCAATCCACTGTTATTTTTAGAGAAATAAATTCTCACTGTTAGGTTTTATATATTCTGATTAACGAATGCATTTTCTCATAGTCAGGTTCTGTATAAATAGCCTCAATGTATTATCGGGAATTTAGTATGTATCACAATTCCCTATATTGCAAATATAGAAATTCTTTATTGACATATTGATGAAACAGGAAAATTAGTGCATTGAAGTTACTTTGGCACAGGCTGAAAGTTTCTGAAAGAAAAGCAGTGAAGTTCTGATAAACAAGGCTGGTGAGTAGCACAGGACCTCTTCAGGTGGCTAAAATGCCAGGCCAGAGGCAAGAGCCTGTGTTACACCAGCTGGGGTGGCAATAATAAGCCAACACAGACTTGAAGACTTGACAAGTTATATTTCATATTCTTATTTTAAAACAATATTTCAGAATTATTTATTACTTTCTATTGAGCTCAGTGAAAATAACCTTTGTCCTGGATTTTGAGCACTAACAGGCATTTTCATATCAGTCTAACATCAACATTTGAAATACACCCAAAACCAAATATTCTCAAGATTAGAAATAGAGCAGCTTGTTGCATCATTTCCTCAAAAAATTATGGTCTGAAATGCAAAGGGTCTTTCATGACTGACTTTGAAGGTTATATTTTTAAAAAAGAAACCCAAAGAAATAAGGAAGTCTCCATGATAAGCACCTTTCTCTCTCCCTCTAATCCCCCACTCACTATGTCCACAAACTTCAGCATTCCACAAACAGCTTCCGAGGCTCCTGTTAATGACCTGGACAATGGATTAATAGACTTGATTGTTTATTTTGTGTCTAATGTTGAAGTGTGTGGGTGAAGATGTTTCCTGAATCCTATCAGTGGCCCCTTGTCACCTCCAAGTAATTGCCAATTGAATACACAAGCAAACAAACTCAATTAAACAGGGCAAGATGCAGGTTATTTGTTTTGTGGGACATAGAAAGCTGCCTAGTAAAACTAAACCAGAGATCAGGTTGAGGTCTGCTGCTTCTGCTGAGGGAAGAAAACTTGCTCTCCCCAAAATCCAACATGGAAGGAGGAGGAGAGTGATACCCTGTCTCTTGCAGACAGGTAGTCGGAGAAAGAAAAGAAGATACAGCCTGCTTCCAGACTTGGCCTTCAGAATAAGCTGACACACTGGTAAGTAGAACATGACCAAAACAGCAAAGTCACTCCTTTTTCTAAGGTAGGAGTAAATAACTGGATGGTAAAAAGGACCCAACATTTTTTCCAGCACTTAATGGAGGAACAAAGTGGACCATTGCTGATGAATGTTCTCTTCATGTATGAGAACTCAAGAGTAAGTATACACTTTCAAGTCATAATAAGTTATGTACTCTTTGCATATTCTATCATCAGTTCTACCTTTCTCACATATACCACTTAATACAGAGTTCCATAAGAAATGATGCTTCTAGCTTAGTGTTTTCCAGAGCATTTCGATGGCACATGGTTTAGTGGAGACCTGATTTTAAAAGAACTCTGGAGTCTGGTAACTAAATGTGGTTGGTCTTAAATTAAACAAATTATTGAAGTAAACCTTTTTATTCATTGAAGAACTTTTAGAAACTGTAATATGGAATTTGTATTGTGAATGTTTGAGAGGTATAGCATGTATTGTTTCCCAAAATCATTTGACCACAAGATTCTATTTCTTATGCACACCTCACCTAAAATCAGTATTGGTAAAAGCATCTTTTGGGAAACTTTATACTAGGGGCATTCTCTCACTTTTCACCTGATATCAAGATCATTAGGTGACGATGAAACTAAGAGAATAACAGCAGGTGGGAGAAATAAAGAGCCAAAGCTACATTGGGTTTGGAACCAGGTAGGTTGATGCTAGGTGCCATGGCCATGAACTGGAGACCCTAAATCAGAATCCAGCTGCAAAACAGATGATTCAACAAGCACAGATTTTTTTTAAAAAAAGATTTATTTATCAGGGTCTGCTCTGTGGCACAGTGGGTGAAGCTGCTGCCTGCAGTACCTCCCATATAGGTGCTGGTTCGAGATCTGGCTGCTCCACTTCCCATCCAGCTCTCTGCTAGGGCCTGGAAAATCAATAGAAGATGGCCCAAGTCCTTGGGCCCCTGCACCCGCTTGGGAGACCTGGAAGAAGCTCCTGGCTCCTTGCTCCTGCCTCCAGCTGTTGTGGCCAATTGGGGAGTGAACCAGTGGATGGAAGACCCCAAGCAGAATTTTTAAGAAAACTTAAATGACAATACTTCTAGAGGGGTGCATTTTATTTTGGAGTTGTTGATTATGTTTTAAGGTGATAAATGCTTCTATACTTGTTTTATGTAAAGTTTATATTTATTTATTTGAAAGGCAGAGAGTGAGAGAGAGAGGGATATTTTCTATTATTCATTGTTTCACTCCTCAAATTTTTCATACCAGTTTACATAGTAATTTTAGTGATCTAATTTAAATTTTCTGACTTTAAAGCACTGTTTATTATGTCATACATTTACTATCAGAAACTTAAAATGTAAATGTGGAAGGGATATTATCACATTTTCATGAGGCAATTAATACTTGGGAAAGAATTTGGTTATTTTTAAAGAAACATATTTATCTCCAGGAAGCTGAACTTGGTATCCTAGATAAATCTACACTGATCTGAAGGAGAAATTCTTCTATTCCCATTTTGTCCTTGAATGCCAATCCTTTCCTTGTAATTTTTCTCTTGTTTCATTTTAAGGTATTTGTAATATCTCTGGGTCTAAGAAGCAATACTCAGCTGTGTTGCTTAAAAAAAGCAATCAAGTCAAAAGTCCTACACAAAAGGGATACATTTCAGAGAAGCTACGAATAAATATATTATAGATTGAACTACAACCACTCAATACTATTTTCTTTTTGTCAAGAAAACATTTTTTCCAAGAACTTGGTCAATATAAAAAGGAAAAGGCATATTTTTCTGGTCACTCTGTTTGCGTGTGAGTTAGAGAAAATAGACAGGTCTGAAAAACATCTGGGAAATGATTGTGTGGGGGACTCCAGGTGTGTACCCCTTCACATTGTGCCTGGTATTCATAACAGTGCCCTCTATCTTCTAATGTGATTGGCTACAACAATTCCAGTAATTTACAATATAAATAGTGCTGAGAAAGCGTGGTAAGGCCTGGCATGTTACAATTCTGGAAACACTGAACCTTGTGCATGATGTAGCGGTAAAAGGAAAGAAATATTGCCAGAAAGTATTGATAGTGGATTAGATCTAAATCCACAGGAGAGGAACTGCCTGGCAGAAATATGCAACCCCTACCCCTGGAAAACTGCAGTTTCATATCCGCTGGTTTTCTTTTGGAAGAAAAATGTGCTTTTAGTTGTTGGTGCTTGCGGTCTCTTTTCACTATTTATAAATTAATGCTATGATTCACATTTATTGAAGTTCTATGGTTCAAAGCACCAGTCTGGAGATCAGATAGAATTGGATGAAATCTCGGCTCATCTACTACTTTACGCATGTTCCTCTTGGGCTGAGTTTCCTCATCTGTCAACTGGTTAAATGTCAACGCTCCACTCACGCAGTGGTCATAAATAGTGAGTGAGATAAGGTCTGCAAAAACCTGGCACTCAGCCCACCCTTTGTGGATGGTGATTTGTATTTATTTTTGCCCTTGCATCAGCCTGGGTATGATTGTCTAGATATTTGCAATCCTGAGAGTCTTGTTTCAGGTATCTCAAATGTTATCTCAAAGGAGGGATGCAATATAGCCCCCAGAAACACTCCATTACTGACTATATACTGTTTAATAGGGCTTCAGCACATTATTACAGCTAGATGCAAACAGAGCCATAATGAATTGACAAGACTGAAATAATTTCTCTTTGTTTTTTTAGGTTTTCCCTGTAGAATGTCTAAAGGAACTAAAATATTCAAATTGGGGTAAGGGTGGTCTTCTGGTTCACAGATAAATGAATTAAATTTATACACTATAAGGAAAACTCACAAGCACCATAGATAAGATAAGAATTTTTGATAGATCACAGCATTTTGTACAAGGGACCTAATAAAACGTGTGAATGAATTCATGGGAAGGACTTGCAAAGAAGAAGGGAGGGAGAGGACCAAACTTGGGGTTCCACCCTCTCTTTTTCCCACACCTTTTCCATATTTTATCTTCACCATCTTTGCTGACCTAATTCAAAATTAGCTCTGGAGTAGGCAAGATTTAATTTAGGTTTTAGAGGCAGCTTGCGCATATCAGGACACCTCTTTCTGTTGACATGAATGAAGTTCTCAAAATAGGATGTTAAACCTTAGACACATCAAAGAAATACAGGATAATGTAATCTACAATGGCTACTTTTCTCAGCTAAGAATAATTCCAGGGGCCAGTGCTGTGGTGTAGCAGGTAAAGCCTCTACCTGCAGTGCCAGCATCCCATATGGGCACTGGTTCGAGTCCGGCTGCTCTGCTATGGCCTGGGAAAGCAATGGAAGATGGCCCAAGTCCTTGCGTTCCTGCACCCAAATGGGAAACCTGTCAGAAGCTCTGGAGATCTGGAAGAAGCTCCTGGCTTCTGGCTTCAGATCCACCCAACTCCAGCCGTTGTGGCCATTTTGGGGAGTGAACCAGTGGATGGAAGACTTCTCTCTCTCTCTCCCTCTCTCTCTCAATCTCTCTCTCTCTCTCTCTCTCTCTCTCTCTCTCTCTCTCTGCCTCTGCCTCTCTGTAGCTCTTCCTCTCAAATAAATAAATATTTTTTAAAAAAGAATAATTCCATGTTATTAAAATCAACAACCAGGATTTGTTTCTTTTTTGTAGGAAACCTGAGATTCCAAAAGAGTATGATCGCTTTCTAACCAGTTGAATAAACAGAATCAATTGTAAGGTTAGATTTCTTTTCTTAGCAATAAATATGTTGAGGATAAGGGGTAGAACATACAGTTAAGTTATAACTATATCTAATGAGTTAAAGTGAAGGAAGTAATGCTTGCAACACTGGAAACACTGAAGTGAATCAGTAGAGTAGCATTCTCCACCTCACTAATAGGTGTGCTGAAATTATGCACGTATTCATAACCAAACTTGTCTCTTTTTTGAAATAAACTTTAGTCTCTTTAAAGGGTGCAGTTGCTCAGTGTATTTTAGGTGGGCAGGGTTGGGCACACTAAATGCTTTCTCTTTGCTTCAGATCTGCTCCCCCAGGAAGAAGAGATGAGCCCACGGTGGTCCCAGGCATACAGGGAAAAGGACAACATATCAGAGAGAGAAGAGCAAGACTTTTCCTTTGAAGGGCTTTGAACACAAAATTTCTGAATGCCAAGATTTCCATGGTAAGAATTCTACAGCTGTAGCTGAGGGTCACATTGATAGTTCTTTTCACAGGCAAAGCACAGGTAAAAATCAGGATTTCCTTCAGCAGCCTCTGAAAGCTAGAGGAGAATTTTTGAAATCTGAAAACTTTTATATTCTCTCTCTCCCTCCTTTCCACCCCTATTCCTATTATCCAGTGTAAGCATATACATGCACACACAGAGTACAAAGAAGAACAATCCAGATGGCAATGATTTGAAGGAAATGAATTAAACAGCAAGAGACTTTGACTTTTAAACTGTTCCATTATTTTAATAACTGAATAGGTATTGCTGGCATATAATTTTCAGAGGCTATAAAGCCAAATACAGTAATAGCTTAATACTAGGAGCCTATTGACTAAGGTGTTTTTTTTTTGTCCACATGAAAGTATTGCCAATGACACCTTTGTTGGCAAGTTTCAGCAAAACCACCAAGCTCTTAATGAGCATTTATTATTTATTTGACCTTCAGAGGTCTCAGGGTACGTGCACAGTTATAAAGTCATATGCATAAAACCATCTCTGCAATAAATTAAAATTAAACTAACCATGGCAGCGGTATTCTAGGAGCATAACTTTACTTACTTGGGTAGGCCAAGTGGAAGCAATGAGTTCTGCTCCATGTCCTGAAGGTCAAGAGAATTGGATGCTGTCTAACAAGGAAAGCCAGAAAACTGCAGAGTCCGGCAAGAATCACCCTCTAGTCCGTGGCCTGTCAGCAGCAGAATCTAAGTAAGGGGCAGTATCTGCCTTGTTTGAATAGCACCAGCATAAAGTTCAAGCATATTAATAGGAGGCTTATAGGAATTTTCAGTGAAATTCCTCCATCCTTCCTTGTTTCCCTGCTCTGTAATACAGGACAACCCTCTCCAGAGCTGTGCATCTCTACGTACAAGGCATTTCCATTGGAGCATATCAAAGGTGATATTTTCATCATGTGAGCATTTTGACAGTGAAGAGCATCAAATATGCCTTCTTCCCCTTGATAAAGGTTGCTTCTACGATAAAAGAAAATGCCATTCAAGGCAAAAGAGAAATCATAGGAATTAGTTGAATGAGTTTCCTCTCAGGTATGCACAACTAAGTATGCAATTTAATACCAAAACCAGAGCCAGATTATATATATATATATATATATATATATATATATATATATATATATATATAGTTGGATGGTCAAGCAGTCAATTGCAAAGTTAGTTTCTTCTCTAAAAGCAACCCCAAACCTCCTATTTGGATTCTCAGAAGGAATTCAAAGAACTAAGTCACTATACCTTATTTTAAGCTTGTGTTGTCTTCAGGTGAATAGTTAACAGGACCAACAGAAGTCAGAATTAATTGACTTGATGAAACACACAGCAATGTCCATCAAGGTGACAGAGAACATCACTAAAGCTCTCCATATCCGACAGTTGATACAAAAGTAACACAAACTTCAGAAAAGTTTTCACAGTGTTATGATCTTACTGACCATAGCAGTGCTCCAACTAGTCAATTAGCTCACACAAGGACAAGGATGTCTTTCCTACCTGAGTTATCACTTCAAGTTGATTCTACAGAACTGTAAACTCATATTTAGGTTTCTTATCCAGGACAGCAACTATGATCACTTTCAGGTTATGAGGTTTTGGTTTTGCTTTGTTTTAATTCCAGTGAAGCAACACAGCCTAATATTTATGCCTCCACTATTATTAATGTTTTCTCTGCAGTGGAATAGGGTAGATCAATTAAATAGACACAAAATTCCAACATGAAACTTAGTTATCCTTATAGTAATTTATCTTTTCTTCTTTTTCTTCCAGTGTTATTTGAAAATCACACTTGCTTTTTTAAAATTTCCATCCCAAAGTCAATTCATAATCACCTAATTCTCAAAAGAAATGCAGAAATATCTACCTAAAGTAGTCTGTATAAGTATAGTCTAGGAGACAGAGCATTTTCTAGGTATTTCTCTTCTCTGGCTTCTCATTTTTAGGATTAAAAACCTAAAAATATGATTAACTCCCAGTGACATAATGTGATACAACACAATGTATTAAGTTCTGAAATAAACCCTTATTGTGCCTTGCAAATTAAGAACAGCTATACCACTAGGTAAAAGTTCACATGCCTAATTCTTTAAAGTCAGCAAATGTGAAGTATTAGTAACAACTATGAAAAGTGGCAACTATGAAAATTGCTTAGTGTGAGCATTTGACATAGCAGTTAAGATGCCACTTCTGATGCCCCATCCCATTTCAGAGGACCTAAGTTAGAGTCCTGACTCTACTCCTGATTTCACGTTTTCTCTAATGTGTACCCTGGGAGATGGCATATGCTGGCTCAAGTACTTGGATCCCTGCCACCCACTAGGGAGACCAGAATTGAGTTCCAGGCTGCTGGTTTCAGCCTTGCCCAGCCTGGGCTCCTGAAGGCAGTTAGAGAGTGAACCAGGAGATAGAAAAGTTGAGTGTGTGTGTGTGTGTGTGTGTGTGTCACTGTCTCTCTACCTTTCAAGTAAAATAATGAAATTAATTTTTAAAAAAGTTGTAAAAAGCAGCTGCTCTGAAGCAGGTTAGTGTGGGTCTCTGCAGGTCACAGCCCCTCTCACCTGTGAACCCCACAGACACATGGGCAGAGGCCCCTGCAGGTAACCTCTCGTGATATGGGTGACATTAGGCAGAGTACCACAAGAAAGACTCAATAGGGTAAGAGAAAGCCAAAGACAGACAGACAGACTCTGCTCCTAGAAAGGCCCTGAACCCAGGAGAGAGGCTCTGGGCTCGGCTTTGGGTGAAAACAGAACCCATAGCACAAAAGCCTCCTGGTGCCCCAACTGGAGATCAGGTCATAAAGATCCAGGGAGTGAACCAACAGAAGCAGAGTGCTTGAGACTCAGGCACAAGGACTCCAAAGATGTCAGGAGAAGGCAGGGTTGGGGAGTGAGGCTCAGCTATCTGTGTAAGAGGCCAAGGCTCACCAGAACAGGCAAGGGCAAATGTACAGGCTCAGCAGTGCCCAGGAAACTGGGACATTGTGGGAGGAACACAGCAAGCATCTGCCCTGCCATGTTTTCACGGGCACTCAAAGTGAGAGAAGCCCTGCCCAGACTCTACCTCACACCCAGAGATCAAGGGCACTCTGGTGGACACCAAGCCTCTGACCTGCTGATCCTCTGCCACCCCATGGGTCAGTCCATAGTTGCTCCCTCACTCAGTCTGTTCCCGCCCGCCTCGGAGGAGCTGAAGGCTAACAAGACCACGTGGTGTGTCTGATCAATGACTTTACCTGGGACCATGACAGTGGCATGGAAGGCAGCCCTCCAAGCAGAGCAACAACAAGTACGCAGCCAGTAGCTTCCTCAGCCCATTGGCCAATCAGTGGAACTCCTACAAGAGTGTCACCTGCCAGGTCACCTATGAAGGCCAAGCCATGGAGAATAGCCTGGCCTCTGCAGAATTCTCTTAGGGCCCCACCCTCACCCACCTCCAGGGCCCAGGAGCTACAGGACCCAAGCAGAGTCTCACCTTGTCCCCCACCCATCCTTCATCCCACCTTCCCTTGCACCCAATAAACTCTCAATAAATATGCTCATATCAATAAAAAATAGTTTCTGGAGACTGCTGAAGAGTCTCACAAATTGCTGCATTCTAGCCTTCTGACCATATTCCTCTTCCCTGAAAGTGAGGCTGCTCGCATCCTTCCCTGCTGCATGCTAAGTACTCCCTCTGCAACTTTACTTCCAAATTCTTCATGGAGGCAAAGTCAGTTCTGTAATCTTTTCAATCACTCATGGCATCCTTAGCACTTACTTATAGTGGGTACTTGATTGTATTATACTTGACATTTTATTATGTATAATATATTACTTATATATTATATAAATATGTATAAAATATACTTTATTATAAATTATATGTTATACATTAACTCCCAATTTTTTTTCCATCACAAGCATGTAAAGCATATCCCACCGCACATGGAAATCTCTCCAGTTAAGAGCACTGAGCATCAGGTCAGACAGCACTAAATTGAAACTCAGGCTTAGGCACTGCTAATCATGTGACTGCAGACCAGGTACTAGTCTATAAAATGGGGATAGTAGTATTGCTGGCCTGCCTGGGTCAGTAAATGCGATAATGCCTGTACACCACTTAGCATTGGATTTGCACATAGTAAGGAATAGAGAGATTGTGGTAATGGTCATAATCCAAGTAACTAAAGTCATTACTATAATGACTGGCAATTAGAAGACTGTATCTGCTACTAATCTATGCAATAAAGGTATTTAACTTGAGCCTCAATCTCTCCATCTGTAAAATAAGACAGTTGAACAGTTGGACTAGATAGTCCTATATCTGGAAATCTCTGATCCTGTCTTTGTTTATATGTAAGCTTTTTAAAAAAGATTTATTTATTTGAAATAGAGAAAAGAAAAGAGAGTGAGCGATCGTCCATCCACTGGTCCACTTCTCAAATATTCACAGGCTGGGGCTGGGTCAGGCCAAAGCCAGGAGCCAGGAACTTCATCCAGGTGGTAAAAACCCAAACACTAAAACCATCAACCCCTTCCCCCAGGTACATTAGCGGGAGGCTAGATCAGAAGCATAGGACTTAAACTAGCATCCTGATATGGGATACAGGGATCCTAAGTGGTGGTTTAACCCACTGCACCACAACACCTACCTCTAATTCTGTGTAATCTTGTTGAAATCAAGATTTGTATCATGGGGCCGGTGCTGTGGTGCAGTGGGTTAATGCTCTGGCCTGTAACACCGGCATCCCATATGGGCACTGGTTTGAGACCCAGCTGCTCCACTTCCCATCCAGCTCTCTGCTAAGGCCTGGGAAAGCAGTAGAAGATGGTGTGGAGACCCGGAAGAAGCTCCTTCTGGCTCCTGGCTTCAGATTGGCACAGCTCCAGCCGTTGCGGCCAATTGGGGAGTGAACCAGTGGATGGAAGACTCTCTCTCTCTCTCTCTCTCTCTATCTATCTATCTCTGCCTCTTCTCTCTGTGTAACTCTTTCAAATAAATAAATAAATCTTTTTAAAAAAAAGATTTGTATCATAATCTTTTACAATCACGCTAGCACCTAGTACAGCATATGTACATAGAGGGTTATAATACTGAACTAAAAATAGTTCATCTTTAAATATAAACAAATGCATACATCTGCATGTCTGTGTGAGCATGTGTGAAGTCTTCATCTGTGAAGCATGAAGAAATGTGTACATGCAAATTTTCTGCAAGATGTGGAGGCTATTTTGGTCAGGAAGTGAGTCCCCTAGAAACTGGTGCTCCTGCAGATACATGAATGTGCTTTGAGGAATGTTATGATATAAGTAAATAAAAAACTGCCCTAGACTCTGTGACTGGAGCTTTAGAGCCAGGCTTCCAGGTGACAACAAGAGTGCGTGAGTTAGCCTGGTCAGGATCTCGGCAACCTAAGGGACTCTGGTGCCCTCCTATTCTGATGAATCTTGCTCATGTTGGCAAGACTTTTAGATTCCTAAGTAATCTGATGATTTCTGTGCTCCGATTTTGAAATAATTCCTGTTAATTTTGGAAGCCATCCTCCTCATGAACCTTGGGGAGTTATTCTTACAGATTATTAATCCTTTGTTACTTTATTTTTATTAATATAATTGTATTAATCTTAATTGTTCTCTTCATATCACCAAGGAGCCATGTGGGGAAGGCTGATAAGAGCATAGGTAATTGTTCATCATCACATTCTTTGTGTTCTTGTTGCCAAGAACATTAGCCTAAAGCAAGTTTTTGGTGGTTTGTCTGTACCAGCTCCCACCGTTTATACCTCAACTGAAGTCATTATTCTCTATGACATCACAATCATCTTTACAGCAACAGAATGTGACCTCTGGTGCAAAAGCAATGAGGTTGATGAACTCTTTTTTTAAGACTTTTATGTGTTTATTTAAGAGAGAGAGAGAGAGTTACAAAGAGAGAGAGACTGAGAGAAATGTCTTCCATCCACTGGTTCATTCCCCAAATGGCCACTGGGCCTATCCAAAGCCAGGAGCTTCTTCCAGGTCTCCAATGTGGGCGCAGGGGCCCAAACGTTTGGACCATCTTCTACTGCTTTCTTAGACCATAGCAGAGAGCTGGATCAGAAGTGGAGCAGCTGGGATTAGAACCTGCACCCATATGGAATGCCGGCAAGGCAGGCGGTGGCTTTACCCACTATGCCACAGTGCTGGCCCCAATGAACTCTTAAAGATTATATTCTCATATCTAGCAATTGAAAAGGGGGATAAATGCAATAACTATCAGAGATAATGAGCATTATTAATTTGAAATTCAACCAAAGTGAATTTTGCATTTTAAACCCTTGTCCTATTTGCTACAGACACATTTAAAATACTGCCTCTATATCACTCTAGGTAAAATAGCTACATGTGTTTAGAGAAAGTTATTTTTGTTTTTGCTTCATACGACATAAACTCCTTCAAGAATTGAGTTCATAATTCTTATGTATTGAGGCAGATTTTATTCTGCTATTTAAATACATAAACAAATGTGAACAACTCATAAACTCAGATATTAATTTTGTGATTCCAATGGCAAATAAGAAAATTTGCCTGTGATAACTGCCAAAATATATGGAACACCAAAATATGTAAAAAACAAAAAAAATCATATGTGAAAGTAGGGAGTTTCAGCATCATTGAATAAAATACAGCACTGGAATCATAATTCTAAAGACATTACTACTCATGGGAGAACAAGTGAAAAAATCAGACTTACAGTTATTCACATTCTGTAGAATACACGTTTATCATGGACTTCAATTAATTCCAATAGTTTAATTAACTGCCATATTGAAACATTTTGCTTCCATTCATTTCAATATTCATTCCAAAGGCTTTCTAGCATCATTCACTTGCACATTCATTCTAGCAGAATTTTTCTAGCTTCTACCGAGATATAAAAGAATTGAAAATTATTTCCCTTGAGAAACTTGAGAGACAAGTTAAGACTCGAGCAAAGTCAAACACAAATACACAATGACACTAGTAAATATAAATAAGCACATGATCCTACATGCTAGGAATAACCCATATTTATCAGTTGATTATACTGGACCAAACACCCTGCTGGGAACACTACAAGTGTAAATTTATTTAATCCTCACAACTCTATAAGGTAGTTACCAAGAACCCACCTATTTTACAAGGATCAACATGTTAAATTTCTTTTCCAAAGTTAATCCAGCTGTTGGGATTCAATCTAGTTCTTGAGACCTCAAAGCCCACACCATGGAGCACTCTGCAAGGAAGAGGGTTCACATTGGAAGATGCCTGGGATTGAGGGGCAGAAGACAGCAAGTCCACTCTGTGCCACTCACCAGCTCATGGACTCTTACACAAGTCACTTAGCCCCCATCAGCTCAGTTCTTTTTAAAATAGAAGGCGGTGATTAAGAGGCCTTATAAACCCTAAAACACTTTGCAACCAGCAGTTGTTAATATTTCCACTTCAACCCACATACATGTAGAGCAGAAATATCATGTACTGAGCTATACTAATAAAAAGAGACTTCTTAAAAAAAACGGATTCATTTTAAAATCATAAGAAATTACTAGACAGAGATTGATGCAGAAGTGAGGAGTGCATTTACTGCTCAGTACAGTACAGCCAGTCCCCTCTTCCATATGGAACAATATACTGCTCAGTGTGTACAATGAGTTATGGTTCACTATCACTAAGTCTAGATACAGTTATGATATTCTGATCACTAGTGCTGACCTACCAGTGGAGACTCATTGAAATAACAAGAATTTGCTATTAGTGCAGTTAGAAAGATATTGGTAATGGTTCTGTCAATATGTAGCTCATGTCAAAACAGCTAAATGGGAGGGCATGAGGTTTGTAGAAAGAAACAAATGCTTTTTTTCTTCCCAGAGACTTGCAGAGATTTCTAGCATTTCATAAATAGTCTGACACATAAAAAGCTCATTGCTCTGATTACATGAGTGAATTGGTCATATTAAAACCTTGTTTTTTCTTGTTGTTATTCTGTCCTGAGGGGACTTTTAGTGGGAAAAAGACAACTGATACATCAAAACAGATAATAAATTGATATGTGACACCAGTTTCATTTAAACATTCTCTACAAGTACAGTTTTAATTTATTTTTATATCTATCATAATACTTCCAAAACATTAATCAGTGCTGTTTCACTTTAAGCATATTAAATTTTCCCAAACTTCAGAAGTTAGCATTAATTCAGTAATTAATACCATTTTTATTCTGCAATCTAATTAGTTCCCTAAGAGGGGAACTGTATTAAACCAATATGAAGTTCAACCTATTAACCTAGTGAGTGTATTTTTCCAAAAATATTGTTGAAAAAATTTTAAAGAAATATAATGAATTTGAGAAATAATTTTATTTGAACATAATCATCATTTGAATTTTTTGGTCTCAAAGTAACCAGTGGAAATTTATCAACTGAAAATGTATCATATTTTTAAAAGGTGGAGAAAACACATTGTGACATAGCCAGGTAAGTGGACATCCACTTGGGACATCCACATCTGACACTGGAATGCCCGTTGGAGTCCTACCTACTCTGCTTCTGATCCAACTTCCTGCTAACGCAACCTGGGAGGCAGCAGAGTACAGCTCAAGCACATGGCAACCTGTATGAAATTTAACCTGTGCAAAAAAATAAAAATGGGAAAATAATTGGAAAGGAAAACAATGAGCACTATAAGATTCTGATATGGTAAGAGGTTTATCTTTTTTTAAATACTGTAGTATGCATCAATTTCTCAGTGTCATTTTTCAGGTACTGAACTTCACATCGACATGAAAAACAATAAGAAAGATAACAGATTTTTATATTATGACGTACTCACAGAGGTTTATGGGGAAGGCCCACCCTTATATTTGTCAACTCTTCCCACTCATGCAGTGTATATAAAACTGACTTGTTGGCAAAAAAATAAAGGGGGTGGGGGTGAGGGTAGAATTCAGTCTAGAGTAATCATGAAATCATTTTCTGAAAAGGGCCCAAAAACCCAGGATCAAATTCTCTCAACTGCAGATTGTAGAACTTTGTAGAGGCAGTTGTATTATTTAGCATCAGTGATCTAAAGCAAATGGTTCGCCGGTGCCGCAGCTCATTTGGCTAATCCTCCGCCTGTGGTGCCAGCACTACGGGTTCTAGTCCTGGTTGGGGCACCAAATTCTGTCCCGGTTGCTCCTCTTCCAGTCCAGCCCTCTGCTATGGCCCGGGAAGGTAGTGAAGGATGGCCCAAGTCTTTAGGCCCCTGCACCTGCATGAGAGACCAGGAGGAAGAACCTGGCTCCTGGCTTCGGATCGGTGCAGTGCACCGGCCGTAGCGGCCATTTGGGGAGTGAACCAACGGAAGGAAGACCTTTCTTTCTGTCTCTCTCTCACTGTCTAACTGCCTGTCAAAAAAATTTTTAAAAAATAAATGGTCAATGACACCATTCTTGTCTATGTTTATGCATTGCATAAGGATTTTTCTTTTTTTTTTTTTTCTACTTACTATTTGTTGAATCCTTTATTTAGAGGAGGGTTAAGCTTGTGATTGTAAAGTAAATTGAAAGTGTGTCATTGTAAAAATTAAAAGAAAAACAAGAAAAGAAGGGGGAAGGAGGCTGAAAGGGAGGAAGGGAGGGATTAGGGTGGGAAATATGCTCTTAAAACTATATATGAAAACATGAAAATTGTTCCCTTTATATAAATAAAGAAGAAAAATATTACCTTAAACACAAAAAATTATTTCAGATTTCTTTTTATTTTGCATGTGTTTATTTTTTAACATTGAGCACAAGTTAAGAGAACAATGTTAGAAATATCTAGGTACAGAAGGCCAAAAACAATATGAAGCAAAGGGCTGAGCAAATGTATCACCTACTGGCACTGACCTAGATGGAGTCATTCTAAATAATTTACACTCAGAATTTCACACACATAGACTAGATCAGCTGTCTACAGTGCCTAAAATCACCAGAAAGTTTCTCAATTCTTCTCTCTTTTTTTCTTTTAAAAATGTATTTTATTTGAAAAGCAGAGTTACAAAGAGACAGACAGACAGAGATCTTCCATTAGCTGGTTCACTCCTCAAATAGCCACAATGGCCGGTGCTGGGCCAATCCAAAGCCAGAGACCAGGAATTCCTTCAGGGTCTCCCACATTGGTGCAGGGGCCTAAATACTTGGGCCCTCTTCTGTAGTTTTCCCAGGTGCACTAGAAAGGAGCTGGATCAGAAGTAGAGCAGCTGAGACTTGAACCCAGCGCCCATATGGGTTGCTACTATCGCCAACGGCGGCTTCACTTGCTACACCAAAGTGCTAGTCCCTTCTCTTCTCTCTTCTCTTTCCTTACACACCATAGGTGTGGTTTACAAATTTCCTTGCTACTGTCTGCCCAGTGAAGATTTCATAAAGACCCAGACTTTTCCAATAAAGGAAAAAATAATTTAGCTGTCATAGAGCTCAGTATTTACCTCTTATGAGTAATTTTCAGTTGCTAGAATTTCTGCCTGAACTTAATCAGAATGACAATCAGTGTAGGAAAGATAGCTGGGTTCCTAAAAGGTTAAAAAAGGAAATGAAAGGAAAGGGAAAGGGAGGAAGGGAGGAAGGAAGGGAGAAAGGGAGGAAAGAAGGGGAAAAGGGAGGGAGGGAAGGAGAAAGAGAGAGAGAAAGAAAAGAAAGAAAGAGAGAGAGAGAGAAAGAGAAAGAGAAAGAAAGAGAAAGAAAGAGAGAGAAAAAAGAAAGAAAGAAAGAAAGAAAGAAAGAAAGAAAGAAAGAAAGAAAAGAAAGAAAGAAAGAAAGAGAAAGAAAGAAAGAAAGAAAGAAAGAAAGAAAGAAAGAAAGAAAGAAAGAAAGAAAGAAAGAAAGAGAAAGGAATGAAGGAAGGAAGAAAGAAAAAGAAAGAGGAGGGAGGAAGAAAGAAAAGAAAGGGAAAGAGAGAAGCAAAGGAAGAAAAGCAAGCTTGCAACAATCATTTGAATGATATCTTACCATTCACAGAATACTCTGATAAACCATGTCACGTTCATTTGCACAACTCTGAGATGGATACACAAATAGAACACTTGCATATTGTTACCTCAATTCAAATAAATGATGAAACTTATGTTCAAAGATTGAGTTAGCTTGCCTGTGGTCAACAAAGCCCTTGTTGTTTCTCCTGTAACTTGCCACATGACCCTGTGTGTTTCTTAGAATGCATTTGTCATAATTAATATGACATCCTGATAGCAGTAGAAAGATCAAGAGAGAGAAGTGCAGGATTGTATCTATCCTATTCAGTCTCCAACTTCAGGATATGGCTGAGTGTCTGTTATTTGATGGACCCCTGAGTGTACTAATGTCCTCTCTAGGTACATTTCAAGCTCAAATGCAGTATTTAAAATGCTGTCGATTTCTAGACACTAATATTCAGAAATTATATACAGCCCAGGTTTCTGGCATTCTTGTGCCCATCTGCTAGCATGGCATGGTGCCCATTCACAAGGTAATAAGACAATTTCAGGAGCACACAGGTGCCAAGCATGCCAATGCTTAGAGTGATAACCTGAAAATCAATGCAAGAAGCTACTCCTTCTCCAAGATAAGCAGATCCTCTGCGTCAGAATCACCAAATCATACCTTAAGTGAGATCAT
This sequence comes from Lepus europaeus, assembly GCF_033115175.1. Lineage (NCBI taxonomy): Eukaryota > Metazoa > Chordata > Mammalia > Lagomorpha > Leporidae > Lepus > Lepus europaeus. The sequence goes on along the minus strand of NC_084827.1, from coordinate 106,291,514 downwards.
GTCAGTTGACATAGGGTAGAATACACAGAGGAAATGACTGCTACTAGTTCAAACCCTTCACTGTTCTCTATTTGTAGGTTACAAAGGAGAATTAAGGTACAGTCCTTTAGAATAAAACCCTGGCAACTCTGCCTCAGCTGAAAGACAGGCATCGGCTTTAGAGAGAATGAATGTTGGGTAGAAATTCTCAAATGCATTTTCCAATGTCAAAAAGTTTCATGGCTTTGTTTACTAGTTTCCAATCAAATCTCCAACAGCATGTAGCTCAGACAAACAAGAAGGTTCAAGGGTTGAGATGGGATTGTGTTTTCTGTAGATGTAGATATGCTACCTCTATTGACTCATCTGCCTGCGAATGTAATAAGGAAGATATGGTAAATACAAATACCCTTCTGAATTCTAGCAAGCATCCTGGGATGAGAGCTGTTTACACAGTGCCTCACTGGAAACACATGATGCCTTCATTTTTTTTCTTTGCAATACGCTGGTGTGCATATATTTGTTGTGAAGGGTTATCTAAAGAAAAAGGTATAAGAAGAGAGGCTAAAATAAGGGGAAAGAAGAAAAAGTGCAGAAGAAACTAGAAGGAAGGGAGAAGAAAATGGAGAAAATGACAATTTAGATATATGAATAACTATTCAACAACATTAATTTTTACAGTGGTCTATACAAATTCTAGAGAAAATTTTATTTTGACACTCATGAATAATATGCCAATCTTAATGTTTGTTTCTGAAAACTTTTAAGCCCATTTTCTTTGCTTTCTCTATATATACACATAAGCTTTGACAAAACATGGTAGTGGATATATTTATTTTTCTTAGATAAATATACACATACAAATAAGCTAGTAAGAACTGCCTAGACATAATTGTGTATGTGTGGATGTATGCACGTTGGAAATCAGTGAAATTCTCATTAATAATATTTAGGTGATCATTTATAAGAATATGTAAGATATATTTTCCTAAGTTAAAAAAAGCATATTAAATGTAAGATGTCTCACTATAAACTGTCATATGACTAGATATTGGTGTGAAAATGTGTAAGTATTTGTGCTTATTAGAATTGATGTGTTTAATAGAATATGATGACCCTCATGGCAAGCTGGATTTAGTTACATTTCTGAAGTATTGACTCATTTATTCATTAAATATTGATAAAATATACATGTACTGACAGTCTGTAATATTCACAACTTGTCCTCAAGTACTAACAGCTACAATTATAGTGATATAAACTTGTTTTTTCTGAATAATTTTTGTTTAAACATTTATTTAAGAGATTTTAATGAGTACTTATTGTGTGTGCCAGTTGTCTTGGGCTCTGATAGAGTAACATCAAGTCGTCCTTAAGGTTTTTGAAGTGTGACATAAGAAAGAGACTAGGTAAGACACTACCACCACAGTGTGTTTAAAGGCAAAATAGGGGAGTGTAAATCAGAAAAGAGACAACCCCTCTGCAGTTGGTGGTTTGAGAAGGTCTCAGGTAGGTAATGACTAAGGTGTTGTCTGACACATCTGGAGGACTGCTGGTATCAACCCTGTGTGTACATATGCAATAAAGGAGGGCTATCCTCTGAGCAGACCAAGATCATTACATCTCACATCCACCAGTCATGCAATCTATGACCAGCTAAGTATAAAAACAGACAGAGATGCAGATAGCAATGCTGATAGTACAAATGTGGAACTGCAAAGCCAGTTATGAAATGTCCTGGTAAGAGATGTAATGCTGGACCACATTTCTTTTTATAGTGACCAGAGGCATTTTATAGGTCTAAGCACCATGTTGATATTTATTAAAATAGAGGTTCCTGGAAAAAGATTAAGAGATTAAGATAAGAGCTACTAAGACAAGATTCTCATAAACAAACAGGATGAGCTGTGACTAAAGGTGTTGTTGGGTGTGAGAATATGGAGGATCTGTCTGTGGACAAAGTACAGCAAGGAAAATCATTAAGTTTTGGGAAAGAAGGACCACATTGGTTTTGTCTGCTTGAAGATAATAGATTTGTTCTCATCCTCTCTCTCCCTGCCCCCCCATCTCTCTCTCTCCCTCCCTCCCTCCCTCTCTCTCTCTCTCTCTCATATATATATATAAGAAAAAGAAAGAAAAAAGAAAGGAAGGAGAAGAAAAGAAGGAAGGAAGGAAAGAAGCCAAGTTAAATGGATTCAAACTACTTGGAATTTGATGTGTGATTCTTTTTCACACTGTGCCAAAGGGAAGAAATAGTCAAATTCAATTCTGTCAGAGAACCATCAGAAGGCATGATAAAATCATATTCCAACATTCCCTCCCAGAAGATTCTTATTCATTTGGTCTGGAATAAGGTCCAAAAATCTCCCTTGTTGAATCTAACACAGAGGGTTGAGAGCATACTTTGAAAAATGTTGTCTTAGAGAGTGCTGAACATCCTGTCCAGTCTGATATTTCATCTGCAGACAAAGACAATTACTTTTGGAGGAGAAGCAGAGATGATCAGTTTTCTACAGCATACAGATACTCCCAAAGATCTTAGAAACTTTGGGCAGATACTGTGATGGGTTAAGTCACTGCTTGGGATACCAATATCCTGTATCACAGTGCCTAGGATCACGTTCCATCTCTGCTTCTGACCCAGCTTCCCACTAAGGCACACCCTGGGAGGCAGCTAATGATTGCTCAAGTACTTGGTTTCCTGCCACCCACTTGGGAGATTCACATGGAGTTCCTGGCTCCTGGCTTCCACCTGGCCCAAGCCTTGCTGTTGCAAACATTTGAGGAGTGAACCAGTGGATGAAAGATTGCTTTTTCTCTCTCTCTCTCTCTCTCTGTCACTCTTTCAAATAAATAAGTAAATAAACTTTTTTAAAGTCTTGGAAACATACTTTGAATGTGTAGATATTAAAATTTTGTAATCTACATATATAATTACATCTACATATTAATTCTGCTTCAATTTTAGCCTCAGACTTGAATGAATTCCACATTCCATATCCATATTTTCTGTGGAAAAAATGGCTATAGCTTAAGAGAATGTCAGTATTAGAGGCAATAGGGAGATTAAAAAAGTAAACGATGGTACAGAAAAGCTATCTGAGAAAAGTGCTCCTCATTTTCTATCATGTTTAGCTTAGTCAAAGAACCAAAAATGAAAATGTAATTATTAAAAATTGTACAAATTTTGAGGCTGGCATTGTGGCATAGTAGGTGAAGGCACCACCTGCAATGCGGGCAATCCCATATAGGCGCTGGTTCTTGTCCTGACTGCTCCACTTCCAGTTTAGCTCCCTGTTAGTGGTCTGGGAAAAGCAGTAGAAGATGGCCCAAGTAACCTGCTACCCTGGTCAAGGGCTGGTCATTGCAGCCATCTGGTCAATGAACTAGTGGATGGAAGATTTCTCTATTTGTGCCTCTCCATTGCTCTCTCTTTAACTCTGACATTCAAAACAAATAATAAATCCATTTTAAAAATTCACGTTCTTTGAATCATGAACAAGCAAACCAAAACAATGGAATAAAAAAAAGAAACAAGACATTTGCTCTTACTGTCTCTCCATCAATTTAATAAGGGGTTAACATTTCAAAATATATATACACAGTCAAGACCTACCAGTTCAAATCAACAATAAACAGGGCAAACTTCATCACACAGTGTTTCAGTCTGGCTTTACAGCCTGAGTGAGTAACTTCAAATTTAATTAGGAAGAGGAATTTTTCCTGAACATAACTGAAAAGTATTGAGCAATTTCCTAGCAGTCATGACACTGATTCTAGGTATGAACATACTAAAATTAAGTTCAGCAAGACATAGTGACACCACCACGGAAAGTGAGAGGGACAGAGGCTTATCAGGATAGAATTTCTAGGGCTTTAGAAGAAGATAGAATGGGGTAGAATTGCTAGCTGTGTCATTCCTTATATTCCTCTCCTTGGTGCAATTTGTTCTCTTGGAGACTTATTTGTCTTACCTGAAAGTTGAGATTATAAACTCTTCCTTAAAATTATGTGAGATAAGTTAGGTAAAAAGCCTGGGTCAATGAATGACATACAACAAATTCTAGGTTGCTCATCCATAAAAATTACTTTTAGGATGTGGAAATACAAACACTGAAACAAACAGCATAAAATGGAGAAAACATAATGAGATGGTTGTTATGTTCAGTTGTGCTCTGTGACTGAAATACTATTTGACAATTCACTCTGAGAACCATGTTGGATAAGGATATGGGAGCGATTGATATTTCACTGTGTTTGTCACAGGATTTGAGGATTTGAGAATTTTCTCTGGAAAGATTTCTTTCAATCTATCATACTCATAGGGTAGGTTAAGTTTTCTTTTTAAGATTTATTTTATTGATTTGAAAGACAGAGTTACAGAGAGAGGTAGAGACAGACAGAGAGGTCTTCCATCTGCTGGTTCACTCCCCAGATGGCCGCAACAGCTGGAGCTAAGACAATCCAAAGGCAAGAGCCAGGAGCTTCTTCTGGGTCTCCCACGTTGGTGCAGGGCCCAAGGACTTGGGCCATCTTCCACTGCTATCTCAGGCCATAGCAGAGAGCTGGATCAGAAGAGGAGCAGCCAGGACATGAACCACCGCCCATACGAAATGCTGGTGCCTCAGGTCAGTGCTTTAACACCACAGCACCAGCCCTGGTAGGTTAATTCTATCCTATTTTGAGATGTAATGGATATTCCTTCTCCTAGACAGTCCCTACAGTATTCTTTGTGTCTATTATCCTTTCCACCCCATTCTAAATGACTCATTTCCCAAGTGTGGATTTACACATTTAAGGAAGAAGAAAAGATTCAATTCAATAAAATAAATTAAAATGAAAAACACAAGGAAGGGGACAGCCTTAGGTTCAGGGGTTAAGACACCACTTCAGATGCCTGCATCCCACACTGGAGGACTTGGTTCAAGTTCTGGCTCCACCTCTGATCTAGCTTCCTGCTAATGCACACCTAGGGAAGCAGCAGGTGATGATTTAAGCATTTTGGTCTCTGCCATTCGAGAGGACCAGATTAGGTCCTAGTCTCCTGGCCCTGGCTTTGACCAGCCTTGGCTCTTGCAGGCATTTGAGGAGTGAACCAGTGAATAGAAGATCTCTCTCTCTCTCTATCTATCTCTGCTTTTCAAGTAAAGTGAAAATAATTTTTTTAAAAAATTGAATCTAAAATGTGAGGTTTATTTTTTAAAAAGTTAAAAAGACAATTTGGGACATGCTCAATCAGACTTGCCCCAAATGATGGAGTTAGAAATGTGCCAGGGGATTCCAATACAATCCCATCAAGGTGGCATGTACCAATGCCATCTCACTAGTCCAACTGATCAATTTCAGTTCACAATTGATCACCCTGATAGGTCTAAGAGTCAAAGGGATCACACAAACAAGACAAGTGTCTGCTAATACTAACTGATAGAATCAAAAAGGAAGAGAAAGATCCAACATGGGAAGTGGGATACACAGCAGACTCATAGAATGGCAGATGTCCTAAACAGCACTCTGGCCTCAGAATCAGCCCTTAAGGCATTTGGATCTGGCTGAAGAGCCCATGAGAGTATTGTAGGCATGGAAAGCCAAGATACCATGGAAAAGAAAAAAAGAAAAAGAAGAAGACCTAAATGAAAGATCTCTGGGAGTGAGAAGCCAGTAGAAAGAACGGGGCCATCAAAGAAGGAGGTACCTTTCTCTGAAGGGAGGAGAGAACTTCCACTTGACTATGACCCTAGCAGAATAAGATCAAAGTCAGCGAACCCTAAAGGCTTCCATAGCCCTGGCAACTCATGACTAGAGCCTAGGGAGATTACTGACGCCATGAACAGGAGTGTCAAATTGTTAAGTCAGCAACAGGAGTCACTGTGTACTTACATCCCATGTGGGATCTGTCCTTAATGTGTTGTCTAATGTGCAGTGATGCTATAACTAGTACTAAAACAGTATTTTTACACTTTGTGTTTCTGCGTGGGTACAAACTGATGAGATCTTTACTAATTATATACTGAATCGATCTTCTGTATATAAAGATAATTGGAAATGAAAAAAAAAAAACCTGGTGTTAAATTGGAAGTGGCATAGAAAATTAATTAATTTTTAAAAAAAAATATTATGTAGGATCTCTGTCTTTAATGTGCTGTACACTCTTATTTAATGCTATAACTAGTACTCCAACAGTATTTTTTTTTCACTTTGTGTTGCTATATGAGGGCAAACTGTTGAAATCGTTACCTAATATATACTGAACTGATCTTCTGTATATAAAGAGAATTGAAAATGAATCATGATGTGATTGGAAGGGGAGAGGGAGCGGGAAAGGGGAGGGTTGTGGGTGGGAGGGAAGTTTTGGGAGGGGGAAGCCATTGTAACCCATAAGCTGTACTTTGGAAATTTATATTTATTAAATAAAAGTTTAAAAGTTTAAAAAAAAAGTTAAAAAGACAAAGGATCTTGAGAGACAATGTTCAAAAACTACTTTGTGGACTATTTTAATCTTTTTTAAAAATTTTTATTTATTTATTTGAAAGGTAGAATAACATGGTGAGAAGGAGAGACAGAGAGAGAAAGGTTTTCCATCCACTGGTATGTTGCCCAAATGGTCTCAACAGCCAGGAGCCTGGAACTCCATTCAGGTCTCCCAGGTGCATGGCCAGGGCCAAGCACTCGGACCATCTTCTGCTGTTTTCCCAGATGCATTAGCAGGGAGCCGGATCTGAAGTGGAACAGCCAGACTGGAACTGGTGTTCATCTGGGATACTGGTGTCACAGGTGGTGGCTTAACTCACTGTATCACAATGCTGGCCTTGAGAGAAAACTTTTTTAAAAAATTAAAAATAAAGCCTTAGGATGAGCAGAGTTTATAGCATATGTAAAAGTGTTCCAAAGAATAAGGGATGAAATAAAAGATGATTTTTGCTACACGGGAAAATATTTAAAATTCCATCTGACTAGAGAAAGCAGAAACGATGCAAGGAGACATTATTGGAAGGACAGAGGTTTGGGCATAAAATATGAGAGGAAGAATAGGGCTCAGCCATTGGTATGGGGTCTTTATCCTCCATCCTTTCTTTTTAAATGATCCTATGTCAATTATGGTGCCACCTTGGAATAGGAAGCATCATAATATTCCTATAGGATTAGATCTAAGGACTAATTCTTAAAGACTAGACATGAAGCATGACACGGGAAAAAATATCTCAAAAATTATGAAGCCACAAAGTGGGATAAAGAAAGGCTGAGAGAATTTTAGCGGACCAAGAGAAACATGCACACATATGATGGGACATGTTACTTAAATGTAACTTGGACCACACACACTGAAGACAAAATAATAAACCCAAAGATACTTACCACAGATGTAGAGGTTGAAGCACCAAGATTGAGCAAAATGAATCAAAGCTTATTGAAGACAGAACATGGCTGTGGACCACAAACTTTCATATCCAAAACAGGATCTAGTATATCCATCAGAGGAAAAGAAGGAAAAAGAGCAGACAGAACTTCATAAATTAATCGTGCATCGCCAAAGAGACTGAGAGCATTTGAATATAATGAGATCATCTTGGACTAACTAGGTGTTTGCTTTCGCTACACAAGAAACAGGGGCTGGAAAGTTACAAACTTTGTTTCAGAAAAAGTTAAATTGGGATGTACTAGAGTTGTTTCGGTATTTTTTGGTCCTCAGATACGGCATTTTTTGACACATAGCCAATATCAATCTTTCGGAATACTATAACAATAACAGTAGGTGTGATTTACGTTTAGCTATAGGGAAAAATCAAGGGATTTATTTATTTATTTATTTCTGGGAAAAAAGGGAAATGGAAAAAGGAAAGAAAGTTACTATTGCTATGGCAGCAGAAGTACAAATGACCTTCATTCCACAGCATCTGACATAAGCACGTCGTTCAACTACTCAGCTTTTAAGGGTAATTATAGTAATTAAAAGAAGTATTTCTATTTTAAAAACAAATATAAAAGTGTATATTTCTTAAAGTTGAAGCCACATCTTTACACAATTTAAATTATTCACTGTTTATTGTACTCTCCTCCTCCTCCTCCTCTTCTTTTGGAAGTTTAACACTGGCAAATGTCCTATTAAAATTATATAACATGGCCGGCGCCACAGCTCACTAGGCTAATCCTCCACCTGAGCCGCCAGCACCCCAGGTTCTAGTCCCGGGTGGGGAGCCAGATTCTGTCCCGGTTGCCCCTCTTCCAGTCCAGCTCTCTGCTGTAGCCTGGGAGTGCAGTGGAGGATGGCCCAAGTGTTTGGGCCCTGCACCCACATGGGAGACCAGGAGGAAGCACCTGGCTCCTGGCTTCGGATCGGCACAGTGCGCCAGCTGTAGTGGCCACTTTGGGGGCTGAACCAACAGAAAAAGGAAGACCTTTCTCTCTGTCTGTCTCTCTGTCGCTTTGTCTCTCTCTCTCTCTCTCTCTCTCTCTCTCACACACACACACTGTCTAACTCTGCCTTTAAAAAAAATTACATAACATGAAAGAATTTTTTTACTGTTTATCTATATAGTGATGTGACACTTATAAAGTGTTAGCATCATCATAGGTAAAAGGTTAAACCTTTCATTAAAATCTTCTGTTTTAATATGTGAACTTATTAAAGTGGCCCTTCACTCAGCCCAACTTCCAAAGTGACCACAGCAGCTGAGGGTATGGTCAAGTAGGGTCAGCAACATTGCAGGCAGAACTGTACATTTCTTGATAGAGATGCCCCCTGCCTTTACCTGGCCAGCTCTCCTCCCAGGCCAGCCAAGTAATGAAAGTCAACAGAGTGCCTTCCCCTAGGAGGTTCACACCTCCCTTAGGATATACCCCATGTGAAGAGATAGATAGGTCTGGGCCTCTGAATTTACAAGGCCTAAAGCCCACCAGATTATTATCAAGCCCCTTCTATCAGGTTCTATTTGCCTCTCAATCAGAAAACTTAATTGTAGCTTAGACAGCACCTTTCTTAGCTCCTCTAATAATGACTCTGTCCTTTGTTCTAGGCCCTGTCTAGTGCACTTGGGCCTCATTCCTTTGTAATCATAACCTCTACTCTACCACCAATGGCTCTACTCCCAACCTGTGTGTACTGATGGTTCTCTTCCCCACTTAATGCTGTATAATTGTTCAAACCTGGTAAATGCCACTCTTAGGATCATTGGTTACTATCCTCACTCTGTCTTTTATGACCTTGTCTAAATATGATCAGAGTCGGCAAACTTGGAAGGCTTCCATAGCCTTGGCAACTCATGACGACAGCCTAGGGTGGTTACTGGCGCCATAAACTAGAGTGTCAATTTGTTGGGTCAACAACAGGAGCCACTGTGCACTTGCTCCTCATGTGGGATCTCTGTCCTTAATGTGCTGTACATTGTGATTTAATGCTATAACTAGTACTCAAACAGGATGTTTCACTTTGTGTTTCTATGTAGGTGCAAACTGTTGAAATCTTTATACTAAATTGATCTTCTGTATATAAAGAAAATTGAAAATGAATCTTGATGCAAATGGAAGGGGAGAGGGAGAGGGGAGGGTTGTGGGTGGGAGGGAAGTTATGGGAGTGGGAAGCCATTGTAATCCATAAGCTGTACATTGGAAATTTATATTCATTACATAAAAGTTAAAAAAAAAGTGGCCCAATGTTTTCCTTCTTTTCTGGTACAATAACATGCATCTCAAATCCTTTCTGTCCAGTTAAAAGACACCGATTGGCTGATTGGGTTAAGGAACAAAACCCATCTTTTTGCTGCTTACAAGAAACTCATCTTTCCAACAATGATGCATACAGACTGAAAGTGAAAGGCTGGAAAAATATATACCATGCCAACAGAAATGAAAAAAGAGCGGGCGTAACCATCTTAATAAACTTTACCACAAAAACTGTTAGGAGAGACAAAGAGGGGCACTATTTAATGATTAATGGATCTATTCAACAGGAAGATATAACAATTATCAATGTATATGCACCTAATTACAGGGCACCAGCTTATTTAAAAGACTTGTTAAGGGACTTGAAGGGAGACTTAGACCCCAATACAATAGTTCTGGGGGACTTCAATACTCCACTCTCAGAGATAGACAGATCAACAGGACAGAAGATCAACAAGGAGACAGTAGATTTAAATGACACTGTAGCCCAAATGGATCTAACAGATATCTACAGAACTTTTCATCCTACATCTAAGGACTTTACATTCTTCTCAGCAGTACTTGGAACCTTCTCTAGAATTGACCACATACTAGGCCATAAAGCAAGTCTCAGCAAATTCAAAAGAATTAGAATCATACCATGCAGCTTCTCAGACCACAAAGGAATGAAATTGGAAATTAGCAACTTGGGAATCCCTAGAGCACAGGCAAACACATGGAGACTGAACAACATGCTCCTGAATGAACAATGGGTCATAGAAGAAATTAAAAGAGAAATCAAAAATTTTCTGGAAGTAAATGAGGATAACAGCACAACATACCAAAACCTATGGGATACAACAAAAGCAGTGTTAAGAGGAAAGTTTATATCAATAGGTGCCTACATCAAGAAATTGGAAAGGCACCAAATAAATGAGCTTTCAAGTCATCTCAAGGATCTAGAAAATCTGCAGCAAACCAAACCCAAACCCAGTAGGAGAAGAGAAATAATTAAAATCAAAGAAGAAATCAACAGGATTGAATCCAAAAAATCAGCCAAACGAGGAGCTGGTTTTTTGAAAAAATAAACAAAATTGACACCCCATTGGCCCAACTAACCAAAAAAGAAGAGAAAAGACCCAAATCAATAGGATCAGAGATGAAAAGGGAAACATAACAACAGACACCACAGAAATAAAAAGAATCATCAGAAATTACTACAAGGACTTGTATGCCAGCAAACAGGGAAATCTATCAGAAATGGACAGATTCTTGGACACATACAACCTACCTAAATTGAGCCAGGAAGACATAGAAAACCTAAACAGACCCATAACTGACACAGAAATTGAAATAGTAATAAAGGCCCTCCCAACAAAGAAAAGCCCAGGACCAGATGGATTCACTGCTGAGTTCTACCAGACATTTAGAGAAGAACTAACTCCAATTCTTCTCAAACTATTCAGAGCAATCGAAAAAGAGGGAATCCTCCCAAATTCTTTCTATGAAGCCACCATCACCTTAATTCCTAAGCCAGAAAAAGATGCAGCATTGAAAGAGAATTACAGACCAATATCCCTGATGAACATAGATGCAAAAATCCTCAATAAAATTCTGGCCAATAGAATGCAACAACACATCAGAAAGATCATCCACCCAGACCAAGTGGGATTTATCCCTGGTATGCAGGGATGGTTCAACATTCACAAAACAATCAACGTAATATACTACATTAATAGACTGCAGAAGAAAAACCATATGATTCTCTCAATAGACGCAGAGAAAGCATTTGATAAAATACCACACCCTTTCATAATGAAAACCCTTTTTGGTACATTTGTTCCTTAACCCAATTCAGCCAATTGGTGTCTTTTAACTGGACAGTTCAGGTCATTAACATTCAATGTGACTATTGAGAAGGAGTAACTTTGCCCTGCCATTTGCCAAAGGTATTTTCTAATATATGGTTTGAGATTCCTGTGATCTTTTGCTGTGAGGTTTCCTTCCTTTACCTTTTTGATACATTTTTAAAAACATTCACTCTTTTTTTCCAAAGAGCTAGACATTGCTGACTAAACTACAGGAAATACTTTAATCTTTGCTTTTCAGAGATTTCTACTCAAGGTGGATTTAATTCCATTCATTGATTTGGTCATTTACCATGTACTGATCGTATTGCCCATATACAACACCTAAACCTTTACTATTTTAAAACATTTTTCAAAAGTTGATGTTTGCATTATTCTTAGTGAAATGAGCCAGTACCAAAAAGACAAGCACGATATGTTCTTCCTGATTTGTGGTAACTAATAGAACACCTAAAAAGTAATCTATAGAAGTAAAATTGACACTTTGGGATGGGATGATTTTGAACGGTCCTTCTCTGGACTGTTGAGGGAGAGGTTTTTTTTGTTTTTTTGTTTTGTTTTGTTTTGTTTTTGTTTTTGTTTTTTTTTACCCCATACTATTTGTTAAACTTTTTCTTAGTGCAGGGTTAATCTTATGTGTATAAAGTTAATTGAAAATAAGTCTTTGAAAAAAATAAGAGTGGGAATAGGAGAAGGAGGAGGAAGAAGGGTGGGAGTGCAGCGGGAGAGTACTGAGTCTAGTATCAGCTGCTCTGCTTCCAAGCCAGCTTCCTGTTAAACGTACCAGGAAAAGGCACGAAAGATAAACCAAGTCCTTCAGCCCCTGCTACCCACTTGGGAAACCCAAAGGAGTTCCAGGATTCTGGTTTCAGCCTGGTACAATTCTGGCCTTCATAGCCATATGGAGAGTGAAACAGCAGCTAGAAGATCGATCTCTCTTTCCTTCTCTTTCTGCAATGCTGTCTTTCAAATAAATAAATAAACCTCAAAAAAATTTTAAAAGTTGGTTTGAAGATTTTAATTTTTTTACTATTATATATGGCAAGCAAGTCTCTATGATTTGTTTAAATTGGAAGCACATAAACATTTTAATAAATATTGGGAATAATGGCTTCCACATCCCAGAGTCCTGAATCTTTTGGAAATGTTGGCCTCATACTTGTGCTATGAGACATTAACGTTTAGGAAAATAACATTCTCAAAATAAAGATTTAAGTTAAATCATGAAAACCAAACCATACACAGATAGTTGCACTGGGAAGTATAACAAACATACTATACTTTACTTGTTGTACAGAAATAGGTTTCAATGTTCAATCATTTCAGTTGTGCAAGCAACAAGTCCAGAGGGCACCACTTCCAAAAATAAACATGGGAAAAATGGGATTCCAGAAATTGTGAGGGTGCCATTCTACAAATGCCGTCACCACCACCAACATCAGTTCTGTTCCTTGTTTTTGCATTTGTGTTTTATCAACTGATGACTCCTTTCCCAGCAGTGGAGATGATTTATAGTTAGTCTAAGCCAGTCATACGCCTCTTGCCAAGCCTGGTTTAAGGACAAAAATGTGACCCAACAATGTTAAGAGTAAATAGCCTGATAGCTTGAGAAAGGGCTTTCTTTAGAAATTAGAAGAGGTGTAGTAGGATAGCAATTCTCTTCTCCCACTGCATACAGTCTCATCTCGTCTGAAGCTGTGGCACCTGTAATTGTGAGCAAATATTACCAAATCTTCAATAATAGAGCAGAAACTTCAGAACTGTCCTGCTGAACCACTGAACAATGAGATATTGTCTTGTTCTTTCTCTTGCTTCTAAACAAACATAGCCTTATTGACAGTCACGAATTTGCTTCCTCCATTTATAAATTTGAAAATGGAGGTACGGAAAGACCCTGTAACCTCCTGTAGTCAGTACAAACCAAACCAAACCAAACAACCCTAGCCATCTGTTATTCCCATCAGTCTCACTATGTGAGTGCAGATTGGAGATTCTACATTTACAAGGGAAAGAGTTAACCTTCAATGTTTTCTGGGTACTATGATGGGTGGAGAGACAGTAGTAAATAAGTTGATGTTTGAAATTAAATTAATTGGCTGTGACACTTGAGCGATTATAATTTAGCCCTCTAAAACTTATTTAATCTACATAATAACCACATCTATATCCAAGGGTTCCTTCCTCCTATTCTTGAATAACTATTATCCTGGCTAACAATAGGATCTCTTCACCCAGATAGTTAGAAATACAATTGTTCCGTAGATATGATGCCTCATTGGAAAAATGAAGGACAAAGAACAATATTTATGATACCTATTAAACTGCCACTAAGGTGTCTCCATGTAATACAATACAAAACTTGACATTTTGGGAAACTGATAATAACAATGACAATCCCATTGGAATCAGACATTTTCAATAGCAGAGTGATTATATTTAAAGATGATTACCTATGCTAATTAGAAAGAATGGCTAACAGTCTATTTCTATTTTACTTGATTCAGGAGTCACTTGGTTCATATCTGGAGTTCCCTAACAGAAGAAAAGTAGTAAACATCAGTTTGTAGACTCATCAGTTGTAATCGTGGAGTCAACCAACATGCCAGGTCACCTGATAATGACTGACCCGGCAGGGAGGCAAGGCATGGGATAGTTCTCAGATACTCTGTGTGTCTTCATGCCTGGAATCACTGTGAAGTATGGGGGAGCACTTCCGTATCAGCAAGAAGGAGAAAAGAAAAGCATTGAGGAAATAAAGGTGAATGAAAATGACTCTCTGAGAAATAACATAGTATTTAGTGTTCTCAGGAGAATTTTATCTTTTTTTTTTATTTAAAAAAAAAAAAAAAAAACATGTCTTGTGGCCTAAGGAGAGAAGCAGGGGAACAAGACTGCTTTTGTACTCTATTAAGGTTGAGATTAAAGTCCCTGCTGATAAACTGAACATTCTTTAAAAGTGACCAGAAGCAAACAATGTCTGTTTGCTGCTACTTTATTACAAAGACACCACTGAGAATAGCTAAGAATATACTATTTGATCTTTAACAGGTTGACCAAATGATTGCAGTTGGCTCCAGTACATGAGATGCTTTCTGCAAATTATTGTTTCTGGTTATAAACCTTTATAATATCTCAGAATGAATTATGTATGTATTTCATGTTTTCTTTTCTCTTATCAGCCTTGATGTTCTCATTTCAAGTTTCACCCTAGCCTCCTAATAATGCAATATTGAGGCCATTCAGACACTAATTATGCCTCCGTGGCTTTTTTGAAATGACTAAATCAGCATCAGTTCTATAATTATCATTAGCAAGTTTGTATCAGTGGCTCACATCACTTGAAAAACTCAACTTAAATGATTTGTGAATGTACTCATCTAATACATTGAACACTCTCTATAGATACAAACAGGTGCTTGCATATTGCTTTATGTAAAACAGAAAGTCTGTACATGTATATTGTATGAAATATGTTTCCAATTCAATATTAAAGCATTATTTCCATAGCTTGAAATATTAAGCTACATATATAGGGATACCCAAGATACCTGTGCTTTAAAAGCTCAGTTGGGGTGAGCAGTGTAAGGAAGAGAAAACTATTACTCATACTTAAGGCTAAACCTGATGTCTTCCTGATTTTCAGAATGTTCAAATAGGAATCTGGCAAGGATGATTGACAGGAAGAAGTATCCAAATGCAATTCCTCTGTATTTTCATTGTTTCTGTTCTTGAATTATTGATATTGCCAGTAGTCATTTGCCATGAAAACAAATCAAGGTATGTATGGTAAGCACTTACTTGAATGCAACACTTTTATATGTTAAAAAAATATTTACAGTGTATCCTTCTTATAATTAAAAAGAAGACAAACTGGTGGGAGGAATACTATTAAAAAATCAGAGCATAATACGAATTATGATCTTAATTCTGTGACAAATGAATAAATATTGTATGGAAAAAATATTACATGGGAAAAGCAGCTACTGAGAGGAAAGCTATGAAGATTTCTTTGTATCACTTAGAAAGGAAAGACTCAGCTTAAACCAGGAAAACATGATAAGAATTTCTGAATTTAGGTCTCTTTAGGAAGAATGAAACATACATCAAAAGCTAAGCCATTGTACTTCCCAGTGAAATCATATATATATATATATATATATATATATATATATATTCACACCATCTAATACTAGATCCTTGTTTTGTACAAAAAGAAAAAAAAAAAACGCTTGTGCCAGGCTGTAGTATTTTATGACCTACATTATTACCCTCTGGGTAGTGAAATGATGGTGCCAAACTAATTATTGCTTTGTCTAATTTTAAATCCAGGTCTACGGAGATTAACAGCTTGCACATTAATTCAAAGCACCAACAGCCCACCTAGCCTAATGCTGTTTTAAATGAATTAAAAACCCTGTTTAGGAAATCTTAATATACTTTAAATGAAGGAAATGTGCATCTACATTTTTATTCAGTATATAAAAAACAAACTTACTTTGCTTATTGTGCTTGCTCAAACATACTCCAGGGAGGAACTTTTCTTACATTCAGAAACTACTTCTCTTGAAAATGAAGTATCCTCTAAGCTAAAAGCACAGTCTGCGTGGAACTAATTGTAAAATAGTAATGGGGGGTGGGTGCGGAGGGGAGAGCAGAACAAGAAATAGAAAAACCATGTTCAGGTTGAAGGAAAAAAATTCAATTCCAATGTATGTCCCTTTTTATATCCTTGACATTAAATGAATGCCTTTTAACACACTGACATTTTGTAATATTACAAAATGAACGTGGAGTATTGAGCAATCAATACAAATAGACCATCTATAAAAAAGGCAAAGAAGCATATCACCCAACCCTCCAAGGAGGATTGACGGCTTGAGGGACCTGAAAATGATAGACCATTGCAATAACTTCCCAGCTGGTCTCCCTGTTCCCATTTCTGTGGGCTCTATTTTCTTAAAGTAGGGTTCAGCCCAAGTGAATCTCTTGCTTTAAAACCTTTCAGGACTCCCTGTTACCTACCTACTAAACTACAAACATCTCAAACAGGGACTCAAAGAAACTTCCTCTGCAAAATATCCTCCATTAGCATTTTCATCTTTATTTCCTATTTTGTAACTGTAAAGCAAGTATATTATATGTTGTTTTCATGCAAAGACTCCCATAGTCTCTATCTGCTGATTCACTCCCCAAATGCCTGCAAGGCTGGAACTCAATCCTGGTCTCCCATGTGGGTGACAGGAACCCAATTTCTAGAGACATCATTACTGTATCCTAGAGTCTACATTGGCAGGAACCTGGAATCAAACCTAGGCACCCCCATATGAGATGAGGGAGTTTTAACCACAGTCTAACTGCCTGTCCCTAAAATTTCCTTTTGGTCTGCCTTTACTCATTTCTTCTGCACATCAACGTATTAATGTCTTCAGTGAATATTTATTGGGAATTATTGCTATTAATTTAGGAACTGGGGCAGAAAACAAAACAACAGCACATAAACCAATGATAGAAATTATAGTGTTTGCCTACCCTCAAGAAGCAAGTAATCTAATTGAGGAGGCAAACACAAAGGATGCTTTTACAATGATGTGAAGTAAGTACATAGGATGTAAAAGCTGGGTGTTGTAGGGCAGTGAGCTCACAGAAGACAAGAGGAAAGGACAGCCAGACAGGAAGCACAGTGACAAGCAAGGCACAGAGGGGAGAAACTGTGGTACAAACTCCAAGTGGTTTTATTGGCCCTGGAGCATAAAAAATTGAAACAACAAGTCTAAGAAAACTGCCCTTTCTCTCATATAAGAACCCATATGTTCTCCTGGACACAACTCTTCTCTAAGTGTACTTACAACATTCACTTTCAGCTATATTTTTTTGATTCCAACCACACAATACTAATGTCAGTTTTCTTAAAATCATCTGAAATTTTTACTGCAATACTCTTAAGCACAGTAAGTATTCAATATGTTCTTCTGAATAAAAATGAGAACTGTGTGAAGTTAGATGGGGTTGCATCAAGTATATGAAACACTACAAATATCTGTGAATGAAAAACAAAGTCCTTCCATTACTAGAAGAAAGCATTGCTGTATAATCAAGAAAACATCTTATGTGAACTCATCACAGAATTTCAAGTCTGTCTCCGTTGTGGGGCTAGATCACACAAGAGATACATGGCCCACTCTAATACCAATTGACAGCACCTGTATTCAAGTGTAATTCTGAACAAATTGAGTGATTTTACTCAATGAGGCTCAGGTTTTCACCAGCTTTGCTTCTTAGCAGTTACAGTTGAATTGAAGCACAAATGATGGCCCGCAAAAGAAAATTCAACTTTAGAGAATAATTAAAAGAATTATTGTGTCACTAATTTGTATTATGTTAAAACCTACTTTAGATTTTGTAGTCAATATGAAAAAAGGTCTAAATTTCATCAATGACTACTTAAGTCCTACAATATTTTTTGAAACATAGTAGCTTGGAAGAAGATAATACTATGTCCAGGTTTCATTAAAATATTTACTGCTTAAATTTCAAGCTAAAAACATAGCATTTAGGGGCTGGTGGCATAGCAGGTAAAGCCTCTGCCTGCAACACTAGCATCCCATATGGGCACCGATTTGAATCCTGGCCTGCTCTATTTCTGATCCAGCTCCCTGCTAATGTGCCTGGGAAAGCAGCGAAAAATGACTCAAGTGCTTAGGCCCTTGCATCCACATGGGAGACCCAGATGAAATTCCTGGCTCCTGGCACATTCCTGGCCATTGTGGCAATTTAAGGAGTGGACTAGCTGATGGAAGATATCTCTCTGTGTCTCTGCTTATGTAATTTAAAGATTGAATTGGACTGTTTATCATTTTATGAAACACTATACATCATAGCCCTCCAAACTAAACATCTTGTCACCCTCATCTCTCACATTCATCTTTTTTACCTTCTCTTTTCTGCCTATGCTGATTTTTTTTCTTCCCTTTCCTCTCCCATCAAATAGGTAAAGCACATCTCTGTGTCCAATTGAGCTCATATTAGCCTTCGTCCAGTGTAGACAAGCATATGGTCACCTGCACAGTCACACACAATATCACTCTTCACTTTCGCTATTATTGCTTATATTGAGAACAAGAACAAGGAAAGAGTAGAATTCTCTGAATTAGTTTGAGAACACACACACACACACAGAGTCCTGAAGGAAAATAATAGTTTTGCTTATTTTTCTTTGAATTTTCTTGAGAAGTCCAAGTGAGAATTATGTATTAGAAATTGATATATTTGTCATTATAAAATTTATTCTATTTTAATGTCTGTAAATTAAAGGAAACCAACAAGAGAAAATTAAGCAATTGGCTAATGCAATGAGAAAAAAATAAGTTCAGTCAGTTTTTCCCTGAATCAACGCCCTTTAAATGCTTATTTTCTAATTCTCATGTCACAAGAAAAGTTCCATAAAATATGTGCAGACAATAGAGCTGGATGTCAGAAACATTCTTTGGAGTAAAAGTTTTAAAGATGAATGTAGGTAGAAGATGGTGACTGTTCAAATGTGTTTAATCACACCATATCATCAGAAATAGTTTCATCACAACAAACTGTGAACACTGGAAGCAAAACAATGCATTGTATAAAACACAAAGTCTTTTTTATTTTCCTTTGCTTCAAGTAACTGGAAAAAAGCAACTTCTACTCACACCTAAAAGAAAAAGGAATATTGGAAGTAGTGTAATGACAAAGTCCACTTTGACGTGGCTCTTATTAGTCATGCAAATCCCTATCATATATATTCTATCATGTAAGGTTTTTCCCTCGGAGTAGTATGTCATTTTGAAACTGTGTAAATATGTGCAGTACTCTTTCAAATAGTTTACCATTTTTTGTTTCCAAGATGAATTGTATTCACTTGTATGTTGAATGATGGGTTTTATAATGCTTATTTCAAACATGTGTGGGGGTATTCATTATGATCTGGTAATAAACTCTTGCTAAACACACTGTTTTCTCCCCCCTTTTTAAAGAGTAGGGGTTATGTTTCTGATACTGCAAGTGAGTTGCTTTAAGTCTATCATTAAAATACATTGTTTTTGTACTCAGAAGTTATTCTTTCTATATCTTACTTAAAAGCTTGATTTGCACAGAAACTATACATTCATTACCAGGAATTTCGTGTTAAAGGTTGATGAGTTCTGAACTTTTTTTTAACAAAGACAGAGCAGTTTTGCCTCAATCACACAGAGCATCTGCCATGTGTCCAGAGAACTTCTGGTTGCCATTCCCCAAATGGGCAATAACTGAAATCATGAGTTCTTCACAGTTCTTTTTTAAATTCATCTGTACTCAACCCAACAGTGACCCACAGATATTTCCCTACACTTATTTCTTTGTGGTGAAATCCAATGAACAATTTTCCATAATATCATTTTCAAAGCTATCTTGTAAAATATAACTAAAGGGGTTCCAGTGTTCTCTGTTACAACAGAATAAAGTTCTTCTGTTTTATTTTGAAGCCTAGGTTTTTTTTTTTTTTTAATGTGCAGAAAGGTCAAATCCATTCCAAATAGAAATCTCATGCTTTAGAAATATTTGTTAAGATCTTGAATCACTTTTTTTTGTCTTCTAAATTCTGTTATCCGCCTAGATGTAACTAAAATAATTTTCCTTTTTCATTGTGTTACTTAAATGCTTCCATTCACTAGTTGGAAAAATCACAAAAGGAGAATGAAATTAATTTCAAAGTATATATTTGGTATTTTTTAAGACCTGCGTTTCAGCATCCGGAGAGCTGCAATTTAGTCTATTAAATCCACAGCAGCAAAGCTGGGGAAAGCGAACACTGTTCTGAGGAGGGCCAGTCCTAAGCAAGTACATTTCCTTCAAAGGTAACATTTTCAGCTCGATGGGCTCGTGGACGAATATATAATTTTCCCCTTTCGTTCTTAGCTTAGTTGAAACCCAGCGGACTGGATGTCCACCAGGCCAAAGTATAAACTCACCATTTATCTATTAAAGTCACATGTAATGAAAACGAAGAGAAATGATTAGCCCAACTCACTGTCTTTCTCATTACAATTCCTCAAGAACTTTGCCGGGCACATTATCTCGTAGACATCATGATCAAATGTTATTGTTTGCTTTATTATCTCAGTTGGATGGTTGGCTAGTCTAGAATGAAATAGGTTGAAGGCAATACTCTCAGCCTAGAAGTCTGAATGAGGTTCCCATTGAAACGATCCTGATTGTTTGGGGGTGGGGCGGGGTGATTAGTAAACCAACTGAGCTTACGCTGCATAGTAAGCGTCTGGATGCAGCGCATTTACATCTAACAAGAGACCCCAGAAAACGTGTGTGTGTTTCTTAAACCTTATGTTCCGAACAAAAGGCGATCTCAGCACCAGACAATCAGCACTGCACTGCTCCCTGGGATGCGAGCAACACACTCAACTGCACATTTCATTCTTCCTGAGCTCCCAGCACTACAAAGCCCCTACTCTCTTCCCACTCCTGGGTCCCGGATCGCTCCATAGAGGGGGGTTGGGAAAGCAGAAGCCCAGCGTCTGTGCCCGCGCCGGGGCCCCACGGGCACTGCTCTCCCCTGCCCGAGCCGCCTGGGGGAGGTAGGGAGGGGAGCCCGGGAGCGCAAGAGGGGACCGCACACCTAGACACTTAGGATTTTATTTATTCCCGGCGAGGCGGGGGAGGGGAGCTCGGTGAATGCGGATGTCTCCCCCGAAGTTGCCTCTTCTTCGCGGATAAAGTGGTTTTCCGGCCGGGGCCGGGGCGAGGGGAGCCCAGGGGGAGGGTGCGGGTGAGGCTCCGACTCTCAGGGCCAGAAGCTTGTCCGGCTCGTGGAGTCGTGGAGAGGTGCACGGGCCGCAGCTGTCGAGAGGCCCGGAGCGCCGCAGCCCTGTCCGGAGCCCCCCCCCGAGGCTGGCTGGCCACGCGTGGGAAAGCGAGGCCCCTTCCCCCCGGAGGCGTCGCGCCCCTCTCCCGGGGCTGGGCCGCCCGAGCGCGCGGGGCAGGGCGAGCCTCGGGTCCCCGCGCGCGTAATCATGACCTCGGGGCCCCCTCCGGGCCGCGGGAGCGCGTCGGCGAGGCTGGGCGGCCGCCGCGGCCCCGGCCGTGTAACATGACCCGAGCGGCCGGCCGGCCGGCGCGGCGCGGCCATTGAGCCCTCCCTGCCCATGAATCTCTGGCGCGTCTCGAGCTCGCTCGCCCGCTCGCCTCCCGCCTCCCTTTCTCCCCCTCCAGCTCCGCGGGCTCCGTGCGCCTCTCCCTCTCCCTCCCGGTCCTCCCGCTGCCCGTCTCTCGCCACTGCCCGCCTCTCGCCACTGCCTCCCGTCCTCTCTCCCTCGCGGCAGCCTCCGTCTCTTTCTCCCTCTCTCCTTTGAAAACTGATCTTTGGCTCTTAGTGTGAAAGTGATTTGAATTTGGCTCGGCGGCGCTCTGCGCCTGCGCCCAGCCTCTGGCATGCTGGCTCCTTCCAAGCAGCTGTTTTGGGTTTGAAATTCCAACATGGCAGAGGCTGCAGTCCGTCTTCCCTTCAAAAACTTGGAATGATTTCAAATCATAGGCACCTTCACTTAACCCTCGCTTCCATTCATCAGCAAACACATCGGATCGATGCTACGCTAACCTATCGGGTTCTCGCTCCGCGCGTTCAGGTAAGAAGAGCTTCGTAGTTTGCTACCATCTGTTTAATTTTGTTTTTGTTTTATTTTTAAAGAATATAGATAGGTCCAAGACCCGTAATAAAAAAGAGATCTTCGAGTTGTGCCGTAAACATTAAATTTAATTTGCATTCGTCCCTGTTCTCTACGCCAACCTGCTGTCTAATTTCTCGGTACAAAGTAGCCCCGAAACATTGTAATGCATATTTTTGCTGCTTAATCGTTGGTAACTGTAGTGTGGGATTAAGAGTTCGCGATTGCAAGAACCTCGCGTGTCGCTCTATTGGGCTTACTTATCACTATCTTTTTACTTCAGAAATTAAAAAAAAAAAAAAAAAAGCGGAGCCGTAGGGTGGGGCTAGACTTTCTTCGGGAACTAACTTCTAAGTAAATAAGAAGTGTAAATAAGAATCTTGCACACACACAAAAAGTTGAGGTTAAATTACAATCCTGGGGCCGGGGGAACGAGAAAAATGTCAGGAGATCGGTTGCAGAAAAATGTAAGCACATCATCTTAGAGGGGTACAGCGTGGTGGGCGTATTGTTGGCAAGGAACGGGAGAGAAAGATGTATAATTTAATGGTATATACAATCCACTGATCCTATTACAGTCCTCCCCGGAGCTCTTGTTAGTTTCAATGGGAGTGAGTGAAATTGACATGGACTTGCATTCCTGGTCCTGTGCTTTTTTTCCTTTCTTTCTTCTCCTGTGATCTGAGATCCCCTTTTTGTTGATGTTGCTTTCCCCCTTAATTATATGCATGTAGGTTAAATGAATACCTGACGAAAGGGCCCACGTTTCAAGGCAGTGACATTTGATAGCTGAGAGGAAAAGTGGCTTTAATGAAAAGCAACCTTTGGAATTCCTGCTTGTGAGAAATCCAATTCAGCTTTTTGTGCTGCCAGCAAGAAATGATCAGTAGCACCAGTGTTTATGGTATGTCAGTTTTGGAATTTACTTCCTTTGCATCTAAATAGGAAAGACAAATTAAATAGCATGATAAAACCAGAGAAGACTCTGCTTGGGAAGCAGAGGCTAATGAGATATATATATATAAATGTATTATTCCTTTATATATGTATGTTTATTTTAATCTGTCACCTTGCTTTTTTTTGCTTTTGCTATCATTTGTTTATATATTTCAGTTTTGATTAATATATTGCTTGAGTCTACTTTTATCAGTTTTAGCTGTAATCCCAAAGTTGCATGTTACTATCGATGCACTATATAACTACTGAAGTCAAATGGTATGTAAATTAGTTAAACTCCAAGGGTTTTTTTGAGGGGAGGGGGGTTGGGTAAAGAGGGCGGGAGTGTGTGTGGGGGGAGATTGCTAACTAATCAAAGTATATATGTACACACACAAGACTGGATGAGAATTTTCTTGGTTTATTTCTCTCAATATATTAATGCAAGTTGATCATCTGTTCTCTCAGTGATTGCACTTTGTGGAGTAATCTATTTTTCCGAGTGTGGCTTTTTTTGGGGTGCGATGAATGAGTGAAGGGGTATCTTACATGAAAATAAAATATATTTTTTGATTGCTCAAAGTCCTTAGTGCCTTTTAAGGAACCGTGGCTGTTTTTTTTTTTTCCCCCTTGCCATTCACTTGTCTGCTTGTCAGCGCTTTTTACTTTTAACCTGTGACAGAATTAAATAATCAGGCACTGAAATTGACTTCATTTGAAATCGCTCTTTCCTCTTTCTTTACAAAAAAAAAAAAAAAAAGGTTAGTTAAATAGAGTGAGAGGGGGTTTTCAATAGCTCTTGTGGCCGTGCCATGTGCACACTTGGTGATATTCAATTAAGACTAAGAGGGAACAACAACAGAAAGATGTTAAAGTATTTTGCATAACCAAAAGCTATCTTCACTTTAAAATTTTTTGTTGTTGTTGTTGGTTGGTTTGTTGCTTTTGCCATAACCCTGATTCTTCCCGAAAAGGGATAGAGGACCGAGGAGAGAATATGAAAGAAAGAAATACCAGGGGGCAAAACTGCCAGTAAGCTGTCTGGATTGTGGCCCTGGTCCTTGCTTTCTCATAACACAAATGTGAATGCGGGGAAAGGGACTTGAGGACCCGTTGCGCGACACACACTTCTGGTTGGGCTCTGGTGACTACAGTAGAGCTGAACACACACCACTCTTTCACGATAGGATAGGAAGGATTTGATTGAATTTTGCATTTGGAACTTGTTGACTTTGAAGCGATCAATAAGAAGACTGTTTATTTTAGATGCACATAATTTGCCCTGAGAAATGTTTTAAGGAGGAGAGAGCACAGCTTTTTTTCCCCCGGAGCTGTTGGAGCGAATGGGATTGCCAGATGGGCGATTTCCCTCTGTGATGTTAAAGCTGTAATATATATTCAGAGCAGATTGGGCTGCTGCCTGTGATGAGGAGGATATTACATTTATAAATTTTAAATCGGAGCTCGGACAATGTGCTGAGAGCAGAAATTGCATGGTTTGACTGTTCACGGTACTGATACTTAGATGTGATTTCTGGGTAGTAGTAATAATAATCATTGCAATAATATGTAAAAAACATGATAGCATAGGCAATCATATAATTCATGACATTTAATAGCAGATTGAAGTGTGTAAATTGCTCCCTCCAAGTCCCTGCTTACTATTAAATAACAGTCACATAATTTATTTCCCTGTGTGTTTAAATGCCCGATGTGCAAAGGATGTTCACTTAGAAGCCTTGTTATCATGCACTAGAATTTGGGTTAGGGACAGAGTGGATATGCATATACACAAAGTAGAGCCTGTGTTCAGTGTAGCTTTAGTGGCTCCTGTTGTCTGATTCTGTTACTCTGATTATTTTTAGGTTTTGTTTGTCTCAAATGTGTGGTCTAAAGGAAGCAGAGATCCCAACCTAAAAGGCTAGAAAGTGGACAAGTGCTCACACTCTGGCAGCTCTGCTGTTGCAAATTAAAAGTGTGTTGTGGTCAGGAAATGAAAGCTACAATGTCTCTTTTGAACAAGTCGTTTATCAAGAGAAACATCTATCAGGGACTGCCTTGTCACATTGATCCTCTAAAAGTTAGGTCCGAGGTGGAAACTGCTTTGATGTTTTTGATCCTAAATTTAATACAACAGAAAAAAAAAAAAGCAAAGATATTTTGACCAGGATAGATTTTTTTTTTTTTAAAAGGCTTCCAGGAACCAACAAGATCTATTTATTAGTGGTATACTATATGTGAAGTTTTCTGGATATAACAGTTGAAAGACTAAAGTGGATATATTGCAGTCTTTATAAATTGATAATTGTTAAAGTAGATGTTTCTGATATATTCTGGTATGGCTGGCTTCTAGGTTCACATGGACATTTAGAAAATCGATAGTTCAAAAGGAAAATTATTTTGAAAGAGTATTTTGGAAGAACACATGTGCAGAGTCAGAGCTTTTCCCTCTTTCAAATTTTAGAGTCATTCTCTTTCTTTTTTCCTCCTTTTGACTCCTTCATTCCTGTTTCCTCTCTTCATTATATTAGTGACAAATTAGCTTTTATTTGGGAAAGAAACATTTTTCTTCTAAAAGCCATGTCCCCAAACAGCCTTGCACACATCATCTTCTATTGTTTATTAATTGTGCATGTGAATGGTTATCAATATAAACCACTTGGACTCACGAGTCCTTTGGAATTTCAGTTTAAAAATAGAGGTATCAGATTAAACATGTCATGTATTCTTGAATACTAAATGTGTTGTATGCATTATTCAAAATTTGAAGGGCATTGTTGAGAAAATGACCAAGTTTTTTTTTTTTTTTAAAAAAGAACCACACAACATTTTGTGACAGCAGTTAAAAGCAGCCTGCTTTGGTTTGGAGGCAAAGATAGGAAATAAGTGCTCCTCCTCTGAAGCAGAGTTTTTGGATACTTCTATACCGGTGGTGGCTACTTGTTATTTCATGTGAGTCTGTCACCAAATAAGCAGAGAAGAGTGTGGTGGGAGTTTTGAGAAGTGTAATTCTTGCTAATTAATCATGTCTGAAATGAAAGAATCATAGCAGGGTAATAAAATCTCATTGTTGTTTTCCTGGAAGAGGGTAAGACTTCTGTTTGGAAGCTGTATTTGTGAGTTGACTTGCTTTTCTTCTCTCTTAAAAAGACAGTTTATGGGGTCTCTTTTGAATTATGTCTAGAAATGTCTTTTTTTTTTTTAAAGGAACATCTTTCCTCCTGACTGTACCGAATCAGTGAGATTCTTAACATTGTTTCAGATATCTTCTGAGTGAAAATATAGGGATTTTTTTTTTTCTCTAGTTAGGTTTAAGTCTCCTACAGCTGAGTTTCAAGTAATGGCTGTTTTCTCTCCCTAATAGAAAATATTTTCTGTTCTTGTTGTTTTGGTTCATCTTAGGCAAGAAGTTTGAAAACCTTTTTGTAGACAGGTACTTCTGGTAGACATACAAGAGAGCAGAAATTTCATTAATTACTTTTAGATAATAAAAGAGGATGAAGCCTGAGAGGAGAAAGGAAGCAGCATTTCCAAGAATCCATAGAGGCAATCTGCATTATTACTTGGTATTTCTAAGATAGTTTAAAATGTAAGCCGCATGAAAAGCTAAAGGAGTGATTTCATCATAGGTAGATTATTTTCTTCCCCGAAATTTGGGTCGTCGCCTTTTAGAATTTAGTGTCTTGCTTAGCTTAGGCATAGGGACAGATACAGAAAGTTTGAGCATCTGCAACATTTTTCAGAATTTTCCCCTCAAGATGAAGATGGCCATGCTGATGCTTCCCTGTTTCTGACTGTATTTGGGTGCCCTGAATGATTGCCTAATTAAGTAATCAGTTTCAGTGATCAACAATCTACAGAATTAGTAGGTGTATCTGAAACAAATGAAGGCTTTCATGTTCTGAACTTTCTAGTTTGTTCTTAGAGCCTTGATTTGACAGAAATCTTTACTGTTTTATCTTTGACCAATATGTTCTGAATACACATTTCAAATACTTCTTTTATAAAGTACCACGATCATGGTTGTAGAGCTAATTCACTTAATTACCAGAAATGTACATTGATTTATAAATTTTTGATTGAGAGAAAATGTTCTTCAGACATTTCTGAAATATTGTCTATGGTACTGGTCGATAAAACTTGATTAATTAGCATATCTGCTTTTTTTCTTGAGTCATTGATAAATAAGAATAAACAAATAGTACAGAAAATGATTATTTTTTCTCTAGATTTAAAAAACTTAATTTTCTGCTATTGAAGTATACAGAAGTTAATGTTTTATTAAAATAATTGAAGTCAGAAATTATGTTTGGGTACCACTTGGAAGACTGCAAGTTGAAAAATTATCTCCCCATCATTGAACGCACACATACACACACACACACAGATTTTACCTGAATTTTTGTTTATTAAAAATGAAAGTTATTTTTCTAAAGATTACAAAAAAATGGCCTGTTTAGCAAATACTTTTCATGGTCAGAGTTTCTCATTTTATTTCTTTCTTTTAAACTCGAGTTTTTATCATTAACTTTTTTATTTAACTTTTGGCAGAATTTCAAGCATAGCTGAGTCAGCATTGTTGCTGATTACTGATCCTTTTGATATTCTTGATATTATCATTTAATTGGCAGTTTTAGTTGAGGGATATTTATTTACTAAAAGATGTGTGCAGTTAGTAGAAATAAGGAGCAGGCAAGAATACAGTCAAGATAAACTGGGCTGGTAAGTTTGAAGACCCTGAAAAGCAGGTGGGTTTGTTCCTTTTCTCAGGGCAGCACACAGGTGCCTCTCAGAAGCGCCGTGTTAGTATTGCACATCGGTAAGGTACCTGTTGACAGGATAGCCTCAGCTAAGAGACTGAAGGCGCAGGAAAGATAGGTGATCAGAAACCATCAAAACACGTGCTATCATGAGGCACTCTTTGTTAATAATATTTACATATTTTATGCAACAAATCTGCTTGTTGTCTGGTTATTTGAATATTGACACTTTGCCTAACATTGCATATGGTAGGCTGTTGTCTCAGGGTCTATCAGAAGCAGTAAATCCACAGGAGAATTTCAATTCAGATGTATTTATGTTAAATGTATTTATAAATGGATGCGTTTGCTCATATTTTTGCTACTATGACTTTCACAGAGCATTTATAGTATCACTGCTTCCAATCATTTTTGAAACTGATATATCTTGAAAGTAGAATGCATGATTTATTATATGAAAGCCCAAGGTTAAAACTTTTTTTTTTTTGCCCTGAAATCCAGCTTAAATATTTCGTTTGTGTGTATGTTGGGAAATCTTTTCAAAGAAGTGTTATTTATGTGCTTGAAAAATTTGCTTCTTATTAAAATTTTGTTCACTTCTCACAGAAAGAATCGTTTTTA
Source organism: Lepus europaeus (assembly GCF_033115175.1). Lineage (NCBI taxonomy): Eukaryota > Metazoa > Chordata > Mammalia > Lagomorpha > Leporidae > Lepus > Lepus europaeus. The sequence goes on along the minus strand of NC_084827.1, from coordinate 106,263,026 downwards.
CAGTGATATGAGATTTACAAAACTTTTTTTGCAAAATACAAAAATGTAAAATACCTATAAAATATATTTTCTCCTAATATCTTAACGTCAAAAATTCCTTTCTCAGTTTCTTTCCCATGAATTTTGGTTTCAGCTGACAATTTATATATTTATTCTCATCTACTTGATGGTAGGTTACTGCTGAGGGAACAGAAGCTATATTTTACTACACCCACCAAAAAAGAAAACCTTTTTTTTCCCCTCTGACTTGACCAGTGTTTGCCTTATGTCACTTGGATGCATTTTAAACAAGTGACAATTAAATGTCATACACATATGAACAGCTGAGAATGGGTGACCACTGCTTTCCTATATTGGTTCATGAGGAAATATTACTCATGGAAACAGTTACATTGAAACAAAATTTAAAAAGTAACGCAATGTGAAGACATGGGTTCCTATATATTTTTCTAAACTCACTTTTTTTTTTTCTTTTTAACTTATTGTACCATTGATAAACAGTGTTACCTTCAACAAGGACCAGCCGCATAATTTCTGGGGTCCAGAGCAAAATTTAAACATGAGGCATCTTGTTCAAAAGTCATTAATAATTTCAAGACAGTAAAAGCGGAGTGTTAAGCCAAGTGCAGGTCCCTTCTGTGTAAAGGATCCCATGTGCCTGCACAGGTCTCCGAGCAGGGAAGTCATACCTGCCTTCACTAACCAAAGTTTACCTAGGGCCAGTTTTGTGGAAGTCACTAGATTTTTTACTTGGAGACTATTCCACTGTCATTCCATATGTCTCTGGCTAAGAGATATTAGTGGGAGTTGAAGTAGAATTAATGGAAAAATATACCAGTAGATATCTTTCACTCTTCCTGTCCATGGATTGGTACTTGAATTATATGCTTTTATCTCAGGTAGCCCTGTGTCTGATATATCTCTGATATGTTGCATGGAATTCTATGCAAATATTATTAAAAGGAACTTTATGGATTTTAGTTATTTGCTAACAGACATGCATTTAATGACTTCTCCCCCATGCACAGAATCGTGGGAGTATTTTCAGGAGATTTCTGATGATAGCCTGGGAGTTTTCTGTTGTGTATCACTGCTGCCCCCTCCTACGGTTGAGACACAAGTAAGATAAGTATTTTTAATACAAAAATCCCAAGTTATCTAAAAATAGAGTCCTGACCACTGAACAAAATAAAAGCACAACTCATTGAGTGCCAATCAAGGAAGAGGGATAATGATAGTATAAGAGTATCAGTATTGATGTTATTAAGTGGCATGGTAGCACTGTAAACATGTGGTGACAGCTGTGTCACAGATGAAAAGTAACTCTGGCATGCAATCACACTAACTTTGCAGTGTATTATTCAAATTGTGAACTTGATTTCCCTTTGTAAATGGCACAACTTCCCTCTCCCTGGGTCCTGCAGCCTCCACTGGTGGCTCCTTCTCCCAAGTGGCTTGAGCGTTCTGTCCTGATTGGTGTAGGAGCATTTGTGTTGTTGCTTCCCAAGGTACTTCTCAGCCAGATCAAGCTTCATACTGAGATACCTAAGATTAAGTCTGAAGTCAAGCAGCTTTTTCAAGTTAAAACTGAAGTATGATGGAATGTCCAGCAGGTGTGGGTCTTAGTGCACTTGAAGCTGCACCATTTATTTTCAAAAGGTATTTCTCACATCAGATGTCTCTGGTAGGAAGAGAAGTATCAAAGAGCCTGGGAAAAGTAACTATTCTTTTATGTAATCCAAGACTGAGGTGAGGGTGGGGGGCTTTGGAGGGATTTTGAGAAAGAAAAAATTGAACTTATTTTGAATGCCTTGTTAGACTTTGTGGCAAGGAATATCCTATGTAAGACCTTCTAAGAAGAAAAATCTTTGCCCTGTGTAATGACAAGATGTTGCTCTCTAAGTTGGTATGTACTCTAATGACAGGAAGCTGGGAATACCTACTAGAACAGTGTCCCGCGTAATCAAAAACTCACCCCACAGTTTAGGAATCTTTTGAATTAACGTCATTGAAAACTTGAACTATTTTAATAGGCTGTCACAATCCATGTTTTAAATGTTCTAAGTTCTGTTCACCAGTTCTGTAGTAGAATCGCAGAGGGAGCCTTTCTTTTCCTACTTCACTCCTATGAATTTCAGTATGTTGTATCTTAATATGAAATATTTGGCTTTCAAAATGATTAAACAAGGAATCTGGATAAATATGTGGCAATATCATGCGTTGTAATGCCAACAACGTCTGTTTCCTTTCTATTTACTTCCTTTCCCTTTCCACTTCAAATTGAAGTTAAGACTGTGAACTCTTTTTCTTAGATCATATACCTCAATGATGCTAAATTATAAATCTTAATTAGGTATGATTCACTGATTTTAATCTTACAAGATAATTATTCTGAGTGGGATAAAAAGGTTTCTTTAGTACTGAAGGCATTTTCATTACAATCCCCATATTAAGATCAAACAAATACTATTAAGTAAACAGAATACTATTATTCTTTTGTGCTTAACATCTAATACTTTTGAGTTTAAGTATATGGATGAGAAATTGAGAGTATTGATAGGGCATTCTAAGAGTTTTCAAACTTCTAGTGATTTTTGATAAATTTTACTGTTAGAAACTACATGGATCTAAGGGACTATTTTAAATAAAAATTATGGTTTTGATGATCTGAATGGAATATGCTCTTGTGCATGTACTCAGATACATTTCTTTGTGAAGGTATTGATGTCAGGGACACTTTTGGTATTTCTTTATGAGTAATTAGGTTAACAGGGTTAGTTAGAAAATGTATCCTTTCCCGGAAAATGAAAAATTACATTCACGTAAAGGTTAAAAAAAAAGAGTAAAACATATTCATGACTTTAAGTACTTTAAAAGATATGTTATGAGTCATTTTTAAGGAATAATACCCAATATGTAACTTGTTAAAAATAATAGGCATTTTTACTTTTTCAGGCACTATCTATATTGAAACGGACTCTCTGTTGGTAACTCACAAATCTGGAGTCAATTTTAGACCCAACCTAAAAAAAGTCTTACGCCTACCCCTACTATAGTATCCTATGCCAATTGTCTTAGTGCAAAGTTCTCTTTGAAAGAGAAATTTTCATTTACATTGCTCAGAAGATTAAGCACCATGTTTAGGGGGAATAATGATGTGATTGAAATGTAGACATAGGGACACTGAAGAGCCTGAATCCATGCCTTGCAAACTGGAAGGAAAAAAAAATATTACCAGCCTTGGAATCTTATATGTCTATGTGCATAGTGCTTGTTCTTTTGCCAGGAGAATTTTAAATGTAACATGAATATGTTAAGTGTTTCCTACTTGGAATTAGATGTTTTATGTGGGTATCCAGAGAGTCTAAGTCAACCAATCATTGATGTGAGTTTACTCATGGATGTTAAGATAGTAGAGAATCTTACTCAGAAATAGATACTTGGTCTGAGCTAATGTGTCTTTTTAGAAAAATTTTATATATGTGGAAATCCTTTTGGAACTTCCTTTAAACATGGATGTGAAATCTCTATCAATAATATGTTAATGTTACTATGTTAGGAAAAATTATATCTTTGAAAACTCTCTATATCTTTTGTTTTTGAAAAAGTTCCTTCATGAGTGTACGCAGTGCATCAGTGCTTACTTGGTTTGTTGTTTGCTTTTTGTCTTGTTTTATTTTATTTTATTATCAAAGTAGAATAATGTTACAGTAAACTATTTTGGACTGCTCATTTTTAGAAACACTAGGGAGGATAGTACAGTTATGTGGTACAGGTTTGTTTATAATTATGGGTAAAAATCCACAGTTATATCACAATGTAATGATAGTTCCTTGACATCTACCATACACCAAAAATGCCACTAACACTAAACTATCCTCTGAGAGGTATTGTCGATGTATCATTGTAATTCCAAGGTTTATCTACATACTGTTTTTTATTTGTCTATATTTTCTAACAGCCAATTCTGAAGGTGTCCTTTGCTTAAAGGTTTTCTGTCCATTTTGCTTCTTTCATCCTCACCAAGAACCTTGCTGTCTCAGCCACCCTCTTCCTGCTGGACTCTGGTCTTAGCTACCTACCTGTAGACTGTTTTCAGTGGCGTGCTTTGTTGTTGTTGTTATTGTTGTTTTGATTATTTATTTGCAAGGCTAGTTATTTCATCACCTTCAGGAAAACTAAATTTTACTTTAGCCACCAAGTTACATTTAGATTATGAAGAGATCATTTGAATTAATTAACAGGATATTAACATTTATTGTCATGAACATACCGCCCTTCTTGATGAAAGACAACTTGTAGGAAAAGGGAATAGCCAAAAGGAAAAGAAGTAGGGAAAATTGTTGAGTCAAAGCTAAAGGTAAGAAATAATTTTATGTGGTTGTTGCTAATAAGGTTATTGGCAGTTTTATTTATTAAATCCTAATGTAATTATGTTTGAAAACTAAATATTTAACCATTTTTGTGTGATTTAAAATTTTCATTTATTTTTTTACTTAATATGGAGAAAAGAGAGAGGGAGAGAGAGATACCTAAATGCTATCTACTGCTGGAGTTGGGGCAGGCTAAAGCCAGGAGCCAAGAACTCAATCCAGGTCTCCCACATGAGAAGCATGGACCTAACTGCTAGAGCTATCAACTTCTGCTTCTCAGGATCTTGATTAGCAGGAAACTCTAGTGAGGAGCAAAGCTGAGACTGAAACAAAGGCATTCTGATATGGCATGTGGCTGTCCCAGCTGGTGTCTAAACCTCTAGGCAGAACACTCCTCCCATAAAAATGGTCACTTACTAGGAATAGTATGCAGCATTGCAATCTAAGTAAATTATATTCTCCCTTTTAAAAATGGCAACTTCAAATCCTGAATAATGAAATTTATAATCACACAAATGAAGAGAACTAACCTCTTTTATCTACCCTTAATTTGAAAAAGCATAAAATACATTTGCTTTTAAACATGACTTATGTTACTTTTAAACTGTGTTTTGTTCCCCCAACATAGTCAGGTTGCTTGAGCCCCAGGTAAAGTCAGAAGAAAACCCCCTGATGATTGAGGAATTTTTTTTTAAGGTTTCTTTTGGAAAACATAATATTTACTGTCAATGAATAGTTCAAATCATTGAGGTGGATGGATGTGTGAGTTGATTTATTTTAGCCAAATTTGACTAAATTTTCTATCTGCATTGCCTTTCGGATCAAAAGTCGAGCAAGCAACGAAACCCCACACAAACACCAATGAAAAACTTTTGCCTAAGCCCTACCCCAGGCCAACCAAAGGAAATTTTAGGAGATCTATTTTTTTTTTTCCAGCTTCCCAGGTGATTCTAATTTACAGTTAGGATTGAGAGCCACTTCTCTGAACAAAAGTTTATAAACTTCATGATCTCTTAAACTTTTCACCTTTAAAAAAAAATCATTATTCCTGGTTGGAAGTCATAAAAATGAGGGTATTTTTTTTTTTTTTCAGAACTAAGCATATTACTGACATGTACTAGAGGTAGTGCACCATGCTGGAACTCAGTAACCTATCTATAGATTCTTAGGAACATGGCCACCATGCTGACAAGTACACTAAGAAAAGCGACAGCAGAAGCTCACAGTCCATCACATTTGTTACTTTGACTAAGTCACTCAGCCTCTCTGAGCCTCAGGTTACTTTTTATTAAAGGAAGGTTAATCCAGTGACCATCGCTGTTACCCTTGACTGCTTCATCATGGGACCAGTGAGCCTGAGTAACATAGCTTGTGGCCTATGGCTGATGAAAAGAATTACTACTTCTCTTAAAGAAGTTTCAGAAATTGTGTTAAGGCACAATGAGGGAAGCTTGAAGACCATTTATCACTTTGTTGAGCCCTATAGAAAAGATGGTAGCCATTTATGAAATTTGCTTACTAATTGTTTGTAATCAGTAATGTCTGCGATTCTGGTATCTTGAGAGTTGATGAGTGTTAGTTAGGTCATGTTTTTTCTCTCTATGAGACTTAAATAGACTGACGATTAGATTAACTTAAGCAGTGGAATTACGAGCCAAAAATACTATTTTTTTGAAGGTTTAGTTCTTGGAATGCTCATACTAGGATTTTGGTACCCAGGCCAAACATTGCATTATCTATGAAGTCTTTACTGAGTGACCCTAATAGGATCTGTTTTGAAATCTACATAATATTTCCTAAGCATTTAAAAAAAAATCTCCTTTCAATCATTTATCATCATCTTTCTCCTACTGTAAATTCCTGGGCATTTGTGTGTTGGTTTTACAATATTACAAGTTTGTTGAGAACAGACAGATACAATTGATTTTTATTTTTAATTTTCCTAACATGTATGTACAGTACAAGATCTATAATAGGTGTTCAATAAATATTTCGTGAACTGAACTTCTAAAAGCATAGTAGATTGTCACTTCGCTTATTAGTTTAAAAAATAAAAGAGGAAGTTAGAATATTTAAAGAACAAGTCTTAAAATTGTGTATTTCATTTTAAAAATTGAAATTTTTATTAACTTCATATAATTACTAAAGAAGACTTTATAACCCTAAAAAACAATTTTATAACTATGTACCTGAAAAGAAGCTTATAGTTTATTCCATTTTCATGTCTCTGGATAGGAGGGTATTTAAACTGTTTTTAATGTTTTTCTTCCTATATTTGCAGTAAAAAAAAGATTTAAGGGCACAGAATCATAAAAGATTATACTTGAAGACTTCCAGATCAACTTCTTGCCATTGTAGTATTTTTTTTTTTTAATTTTTTTGACAGGCAGAGTGGATAGTGAGAGAGAGACAGAGAGAAAGGTCTTCCTTTGCCGTTGGTTCACCCTCCAATGGCTTCCGTGGCCGGCGCGCTGCGGCCGGCACACCGCGCTGATCTGAAGTCAGGAGCCAGGTGCTTCTCCTGGTCTCCCATGGGGTGCAGGGCCCAAGCACTTGGGCCATCCTCCACTGCACTCCCTGGCCACAGCAGAGAGCTGGCCTGGAAGAGGGGCAACCGGGACAGAATCTGGCTCCCGGACCAGTGTGCTGGCGACACAAGGCAGAGGATTAGCCTGTTGAGCCATGGCACCGGCTGTAGTATTTCTTAACGGTTGATTGTTCAGCCTTTGGTCGAACATCAAAAGTCAGCACCTCCCTGAGCATTTATTCCTATTTTTGTTAAGTAGGTAGTGCAGAAATACATGTGCTGCCTGTATTCAAAACAGATTTCTTTGGGAACAGGATGGCACACTGAGGTGGCAGGATGTGATCTACAACTGATGGAACTTTCAGGGACTCTGTAGTCTGTGAATGTCTTCAGTTAACATTTTAATTGGCACCTTTCTGTTCTGTTTAGTGTCTGACACTATTCATTTATTTAGTACTAAATACTGGGCAGTAAAAAATTTAGCTGGGATTATACTCAATGACCCTCTCTTCTAGTGGTTCAATTGCTTTACCAATTGAGTTTGTGTGCTCATAGAAGGGTCAATTTCTTCTTCAAATCTGTCAGTAATGTTACAACAAATAACGTAAAATTTTCTAAAGGAAACTCGGTTTGATGAAGTGTTGAAATTATAATCAGTTGGTCAACATTATTTTACAAGATTTTTGCATCTTATGTTTGTGTTTTAAAACATAAAGCTGGGCCAGAGATAAGCACTTGTTCACATTGCTTCATGAAAGAACCCAGAAAAAGACAAAGTTTCTGCTGTCATTCTTTTATAAACACAGTTTTACTAACAAAGTCTGTAATCTTTACTGAAAGCTCAGGAGTGTTTTTATTTGGACTCTTTAGAGCTGAAAAGTTATACATGCTGTCTTGGCACTTTATGCTGAAATCTAGGTTGATCTCATATCTGCAGTGTAGAAGAAAATATCTGTATTGTTGACTGCTGAACCTGGCTGTGCCCTAAAATGAGCTACAATGGCAAATGTTTCTCAGCTAATTGCATTAAAAACATTGCATCTTCAGCAAAGAGCTTGACCAGTAGTGGGTAGTACATGTAGTTAGGATAATAAAGATTGTGAAGCAATGTTACAAGTAGGAGAGCATTTCTTCCCTTTGACTACAGCAATGAGAACCCATGTGTTTAGTTCCTCTGTTAAGTCAGCTCTTCTCCTTTCCTGGAAAGAATTCAAAAAGCTTCAAAGAAGTTAAAATTACTAAAATATAACTAAAATTCATTAGATCGAGAGTAAAGACCAGGCATTATAAAGACCTATCATGGTAGCTTGCCAAACTAAATCAGGGGAAGATTTAAAAGATATAGGCTTAAAATTCTCCTTAGTTTGTGATTTAGGAAGTTTGGGGTTTTAAAGTAACTAAATAAAAATACCCTTGCAAATTCTTCATGCCTAAAATGCCCACCATTTTCCCTTCACTCTCCTCATAGAGGAAAATTGGGTGATGTCTCGGAGAAGGCAGTAGTGTCTTTGGCAGCCAAAGAATATGAACCAGGGTCAAAAGTCAGTGGTCAATAGTTTATTTTGCTTCTGTATATTTTTTTCTCACCCAATTGCACAGTTGAGAGCTGTCAATAACAGAATTTTTGGTTAACTCAAGGTATTGCAATTTTGAAGGAAATGAAAAGAAATTTGCCTTAAAATCTGAAATAAAAGAAAAAAAATATTTCTCAGGTGACTACAACTACATGCATATGTTTGTGTTTGTGTTTATTTGGTAGTGCAACCCTTCTATGAGATAGATGACACCCTTGAAAACTCATTGATTGTGAGTGGACCAGTTAATGGCTCCATATAGACACCATCTAAGTGAACCAATTTATTTTTTTAAAGATTTATTTATTTACTTGAAAGGCAGAGTTAAAGAGAGGCAGAGGCAGAAAGAGGTCTTCCATCCTCTGGTTTACTTCCCAAATGTCCTGCCATGGCCAGAGCTGGGCTGATCTGAAGCCAAGAGCCAGGAGCCAGGAGCTCCCCCTGGGTCTCCCATGTGGGTGCAAGGGCTGAAGGACTTGGGCCATCTTCCACTGCTTTTCAGGCCATAGCAGAGAGCTATATTGGAAGTGTAACTGCCGGGACTCAAACTAGCGCCCCTATGGGATGCCAGCACTGCAGGTGGTGGCTTTACCCACTATGCCACAGCGCGGACCCCAAAGTGAACCAATTTAAATCTCTCTCTGGATTCTTAACTAAGTAGCCCAGGTCTATCTGGGAGGTGGCACTTGGGTGTCCCTTAGGGGATAGGTCTGCTTTGATATTCACTTGAAGTCTCAGTAAACAAGACTTATGAGGAATTAATTAAAACTGAAATTGAAAAATGCATATTATAGTTTACCCTAAAATGGTTTCAACATATTTGTCATATGTGCAAGAAGAGCATTTTCCTTAAAAAAAAAATAGGTTCTTTTGATTAGAAAATAAACTGGTCACAAATAAGCCACTTGATTTTTTTTTTGGGATATGATTATTTTCTTTGAATGACTGACCACACCTTCTTTTAGCACTCAGTCTTTGTCCAGCGTTTGGTTTAGTCAGGCATATGTCCTTGAAGAAATGTAGCATCTTTCATAATATTTTGTGCAAGTGAAATCAGATACCGGTTTTTATTGCTGAACCAAGCCTACAAATGTTTCTCTTTAAAGACATTTTTAATAGAAACAGTAAGGTATAAATCATTTAAGCAATTACCTGGACATTGTGGAAATGGGTCTTGGCTTGTTCTGTAGCCCCAGATGTTTCCAGATTCTAGTAATAACCCAGTCCAGATATTTACAGCTTAATTTTCTGTGCATGTGCACTTGTCCACAAATGGCCCCTATTTCCTATTTTCTGTTGGACAACTGGGCTACTTAGAGGTAAAGAAAGTGATTTCAGCTTGGGTGATGACAACCATTAATAGTTATCATAAGTTGCTTCTAAAAACTTTGATATCATTAAAATAATACACAGGCTAAATTTTACAGGGTTTTACACTTAGAAATAGGATAAATTATTTAAATGGCATTTCCTTTATGGATTTCTCAAATTATATTTAGTCTTGATATACTATGTCATAAAAGTGATTTTTTTTTTCTAATGCGTATTCTGGCACTGGTTGGGTTACCATCCAGGCTGCTAGTTTTCTTTGCATCACTATCCCACAGTTTTTCCTCTTACTAGAAGCTAAACAAATGGAAAATAATGATTGGTAACCATCTGCTGTGCAGAAATTTCACATATAGCAGTTAACTCTATTTTGTAAAACAAGACCAAATGGGTGAATTATACTGTTGCCAGTAAATAGCAACAAGCACTAGAGCACTCCATGGGACAGAGGGAGCACAGAGAGCCAGGATTTCACCATGGGGAGTTGGTTGGGCTGTGGGGCACATACATTTATGTGTGTGTTTGCCAATGTGTGCTTGTACCTGTGTTCATATGTGAAGACCATGATTATTTCCTTTCTACCTTCTGTGTGTTTCTCCATTCTTGTGCCTATGATTCCAGTCAAGCCAATCAGAGTAATGGAGATGTAAATAAATCAATTCAGTCATATCATCCTAAATCTTTCTACTTGCTGAAAGAATTAGCTTAAAATCCATAAAGCCATATAGAATCAAGATTTGTAAAAGTATGTAGGCTTCTGTTCAGAGTTGTGGTTTCCTTAAGATGTACACATTGTAATGATTAGTAGCTAGCTAATGTATCTTTAAATAATTCTCTTGTCTTATTCTCTGCCTAAAAATGCTGTATCTGGAAATCAAATGGAGTGTATGTCCAAAAATACTGACAGGCAATGAGTATTCATATAATTGCTATTGAAGTATGGGTGCTACATTGAGGGAAGACCTATAAGTATAATGGAATGGACAGAAGTGAAGGTTTCAAAGAATTTATTCAAATAGACTTGGTAAGGCCTGATTTTATAGTTATTCATGTAATCAGTAATATCTCTCTTTTATACTTAGACATTCAAAACATACATATTCTTTCTGTGTAACTTCCACTTATTTGATACTGAAATTTTGCCATACAGCAAGAAAAGTTGTTTAAAATGGGCAGTATATTGAGTTCAAAGGACCCATACAGTTCATAAATTCTCTGGTGTCTACTGGATTTTTCATCAGGGAGACTTCCAATAAAAATGATCTATTTTAGAAATAATATTGTTTAGTAGGTTGAAATGTGGTGTAATAAAATTAGACCTTCAGTCTTCTAAAGTTACTACTTAGATGGCACCCTTGGGATGGTAAAATGGCTGTATAAGCAGATGAATCAGACAGTCCCACTGATGGGTACATTTGTCAGTCTCTGTTACAGATATAATATATTCTTATATCTGTAATCCTGACACTGTTACATCCAAATGAAATCAACATGAGGTTGTCATCTTTAAGCAAATATGTTAAGTGTTGTCTTTTGTGCTTTGGATTTGAAAGAAAGGGGGCCCAGGGGAGGCAGCATCATGCAAATGGAACAAATCCCATTTCTTCTGAGCTGTGCTGTTTTTCCCCTCCATGGCAGCTGGCTGTGTTATCTTTGTGTGTTTCTCTGAGTGCTGACAATTCTTTCAGTGATCTAAGTTAGGGCACATTAGAAAGTGGAAGCAGCTGTCTGTCGCTATACTGAGAGACGTGTTTGCTCTACTGCAAAGATGAAGGACCATGAATCCTTGACACACTCTCCCCCCCTCCCCCCTGTACTTTCCAACATGATCAACATTCAGACGCACAGATTGTCTGCTTGGACAGTTTTTTGTTCTGACTGACAGCATCTGGCATAGACAAATTTAAAAATACATAGCATGCCATGCTTGGAATTGGAACATCCCTTCTTTATTAATCTTCTCATTTAAACCATTCATTTACATTTCAAGAAAGGTTATAGCTTGATATGGTTGAAACGTTGGTTTTTAAATGAATAACCTTCTAATGAAATGTCTTGAATGAGTACTAAGCAGCTAGTGTTCATTAAAAATTACACCCGATTAACACGGCCTTGAAAGCCTGAGAGGAAAGGGATTTCTTATTGTTTTAATCCACAATGCAATCCAGTGTTTACCTTTCTGGCACAAAGCGAATAGAAATGATGCCTCCACTCGTAACACTTCTGATATTGAACACAACTATGATATCACCCTTAAGCCAACAAAATACTTGGCCTTGTTTAATCAGCTTTTTTCTCTCTTAAAAACCTCCTGAGGTGTTTTTGAAAATTTTAAAAATTAACAAAGTATCCCTCTTTCAAATTCTTTTTCTATCCCTGTCCCACCCCTCCCCCACCCCCCAAATCCTATGTGTCTATGGCCAAATCAGGAATTGGGGGGGTGGGGGTGGGACTGCTTCTGTGTTTTCAGATGGAGCAGTGGTGGGAAAGACTTTCAGATGAAACAGTCCCCCTGACTCTACGATGGTGGATGGACATTATTTGCTTGCCTGACTTTAGTAATAAAACCCTGTTATGCAAAAATTGCTCTCTTTCTCTGCCTCTCTCACCCTGCACACACACACACACACACGTTTCTTATCCATTCTCAGTTCCACAGCCAACCTTACCAACATGCTTGGCTAGCATTTATGTTAAAATAATAAGAAAATTGTCCATATCAGTCAGCCTGTAGACTTTGAGTCCAGAGCTGGGAGTGGGAAGGGGGGGGGGGCAGGAGGAGAATCCCACTTTTATCATACAGTTTAGACTTTTCATATCACTGCAGATTTCATCTATAATAATCAACTCCAGGTATGCCTCCGTTAGTTCTCAGAGGTGTTGGGAGGGAGACGTGGCACAGAATTAGTTGTTTTTTTTTTTAAAGAACTGTTCAAATACTGGGTGGTAAATATTTAAAGCAAAGGTGCTGTGTAACTTGGAAAAATAAGCTTCGGAGGGAAGTTTGGTTAACAGTGGTAAGCAGAAAAGATGATGATGTTTCTTCAGCATGTGTAGGAGGTCACTCGCTTTAGGATACATTTTGACAATGCTAAAATAAAAATAAAAACATCGCAGTTTTATATCAAAGACACTTTTACATGCTTGAATATAAGGGAAACTTTTGTCCATTTTTATCCCATTGAATATATATTATTTTTGAATTTTTCTAATTTGTAAATTGGAAATTTCTTTCATTTAAGCAAGATAAATCTTGGAAGTTAGCATTATCTTTGAATCTGAAGTCAGCTAATCCTCCCACCCTTCAACCCAGACCCAGGCTCTATAAATTTAAGGTAGACACTCTTTGGGCGCTGTGTTTCTTTTCCTTTTCTTTCCAAGAATCTAGGCAGGAAATCAGATCTGGGGAATCAGGATGTTCCAGTGTTTTGATTGCCAGTAAAGGTTTTATAATCTACATGTAAACTATAAATTACTTTGCTTATTATTTTCCATTTTGATTTTTTTTAATGACCACTTTCTAAAGGTAGTGCCATTGTGCATCTCTGAACAAACTGGGAATGGGTTAGAGTACACAATTCCCTTGTGTACAGAGCCAGGTTTAGCAGTAATGCTTTTAATCTGGACTTGTAGAGGATTCAGAAGCATCCATAGATCTGCTCCAGTAATTACCATACCCCAAGTGGCACTGGGAGAGGCATTTGCCTAAAAACTTGATGTCTTCATTACGCTGTTTACATTTTAATTAGAAACATGAAAATTACTGATTCATACAGACAACTATAGTTTAAGTGGTTTCGTTCACCATCCAATAAATCATAAAAAAAATCCCACAGTTGGCATAAATAGTTTACTAGGAATCATTCATGGGAATAATGTGTTGGCACTATAAGCTGCTTAAAATATGTTTTTATTTTACCAGAGATAGAATTTGCATATAAATTAGAGAATGGCATTTTAAGTTGACAGTCATTTATGCAGAATACCACCCACATGCAAATACATATATGAGTGTATGTGTATACTTTCTTTGAGTTTATATGTTTTTACAGTATTATAGATGTGGATTTATACCCAGCCTACCCTATCAGTTTTTAAAATGCATGCCCTCTTTTAAAGTCATTTTGGAAATACTGTGCATGTTCTAAATATGCATATCCACAGACACATCTTTTATCTGTTGGGCAATATTAACTTCCTGGAAGAAAACATGTTTGTTTCTCCTGTGTCTGTGTCTCATAAAGAAGTTGCTGTTTCCTTTGCTCATCCACTCCCCCTCCTTTCTCTGCCATTCTCTCCTAACTTGCACATGTACCTGTCAAGGCTACTGCCCTAAAATCTCTCCCCCTCCGAGCAGCTGGACTGAAGCAGGGTGGCTGTCAGAGTCCATTCCTGAGTCAGCAGCACATCCATTGCTTGGATCTTGCGACAGTCACTCATCCAGTGTTCTCCTCCCCAGGGGACGAGCGTCTTCCTCATCAGTGAGGAGGAATGACCCTTCTGTCTGCCATGCTTAAAATCCCGGATCCCCCCACGTTGGTGTGTGGGTTCAAATCCCCCCTCCTGGAGGCAGAGCTGAGACTCCGGCTAATGACTGTGAGATGCAGAGGGTCAGCGCACTGGTGAGCTGGAGTACCGAGGCATTGTATGAGCCGGAGTTGTACATTTTTCCCCAGGATGGCAGACTCTTCCTCCCCTCCTTAAACCCTTTAATACAGATCAATATTATGCACGAAACGAACCAGGAGTAGCCATAAACATTAAAAGCCATTTTCTTTTGTATTATCTTTGTTAGAAAGTTACTGGTCGAGGAGGTGTTATTATTATTTGTTTGGTGGTGTTTGGTTGAATGGAAGCACACAGTGAGTGAACATTTGTGTATTTTTCATTTTAGGCTCATAGGCTATGGTAAAAATGAATTTTAAAAATATTGCATAGGAGAAACAGCCTGCGTGCCGGTGTTTGATGTGAAGTGCTATAGCAGTCACTGTTTTTTTAACTTTTGAATGTGTATTGCATTGAGACCGGTGCTACCTTGGTGATGTGGTTTATGTGAACTAAAGGTTTTAAGATTATTCTCATGAAGCTGCTTAATTGTGCTTCATTTCCACATCTTCTGATTTGCCTTTTCTAAGTTTTAGGGATATTGCCAAAGTTGGAAAATGCTAATCAGCTATTTTGTGTTGGCCAAACCGTTTTAGATTTTTTCAATGGAAAGTCCTTAGGATCATTTTCATAGTAATCGAGGTAATCAGTCCAAGTAATCAGACTGGAACTTTTTACGACAGTTATTGGGGCTTTTCATTTACCAGGCAGAGATCTTCACAACCTCAGCTAGGGAAATAGTGAATTCAGGAGCAAATGCTCATTGATTGGCTTTGCGTTGCTTTTTTTTGGGGTGGTGGAGGCAGGCAGGGCACTTACTGGGTCTCCTTACTTCCTAGATGTGATTAGACACAATCGTCGACATCTGTAAGGACAGGGACATGCTGCTTGCTTGTACACATGGCAAAATTCTAATAGTTCTGTGCTGTCTGGTGAATCCTGTCTGCTTTATGCAGTGTGGCCCGAAACAGTTGTGTGGTGAGGGAATGCTGGCTGCTGGCCAGCCACTGACTATGAAATCCTGGATACCTGAGAGCTTATCAGTTCTTTTGCTTTGTAAAAGAAAAAAGTGATGAAAATGTTGGTAAACTGCCATGAAGGTTTAAGGCTGCTGGAACAAGGAGCCGTGTAATCAGATTGGAAAATGGAGCTTGAGATTCTCTGCGTGGAGAGCAGCCGTCTGTGGACCCTGTGAGCCGCTGTGCAAGTGCCCGAGCTGACCACTTTGTTAGCAAATCAGCTTGTTTGCTGCAGCAGCAGGGTGGAAAAGACCAGAGCTTGTGATGGTATGTAACGGAGGGAGAGCTCTTGCATGGCACAATCTAATCAGCTTGCAATTAGCTCAGGCTCTACAGTCACCTTCTTAATTTTCTACACTCCCCTCCCCCTTTTGTACTAATACTGTGCACTTTAAACAATTAAGTAAAGGAAGTAGTCCAAGCAAATCAAAGCCATCCTTTAATTTTATCACCCTGCTGAAAAAGTATCAGGTGGTCCACTGGTCTGCATCAGACGCTGGAAATCCTCCGGCTCACTCTAGCATGGAGAGGGGCTTTGACCAGCTGATTTTTAGGATAATCTTTCAAATATCTTGGCAACAGTGCAGAGAAAATGTACATCATCTAAAGTAGAATTGAAGTTAGAATTGATGTGAAGGTGAGGGGGGGATTACAAATGCCTTTCGGCTTACTATGTGCAGTGGTGAATGCCTTTCGGTTTACTATACAGTAGTGCATCTGTTTTATATTTTTAATAACCAGAGGCAGGCTGTGGGCACGTGTGTGAGTATGTGTGCATGTGAGTGTAAGAGAAATATCTCTGTGTGCGTATCGTATATAAAAACCTTTATGCTGCTGTTTATTTAGGCATTTTATACAGCATGTTTCTGAAAGCTGTGGTGACATAGCCACTTGTACTGATAATTCCACTACTTCACCTTTATCGAACTTGACTCACTAAGGTTTAAAAGAACAAGAATATCATTGCTGATCATATGTGTTACTTGTTCATCCTTTAAAATAAAATTCAGATCATGTGGTGGCACGGTGAGAAGACCAAAGCATAGATTTACCAAATCAGCGTAATAGTTTTACGTTGTACTTAATTCAAGGACAGTGACTTCTGCAATGCTAAAACAAGAATCCTGTTTACTCAAACAAAATAAATCTTCCAAGAAATACTACTTGAGCCACCTTGTATAGTTCTGTTTTTTTCTCTTCCAGAATGTTTTTGCTAAGACGTTATCCATGTTCGTGAGTCTCTGACCACTGTGTTCTATTAGGTGCTTGTGTGTCAGGAGGTGGAAATGAGCATTATTTCACCAGTGTTTGCTTTAGAAAGCAGCGTAGGGATTGGTATTAAGATTTGCTTTTAATGATATTAAAGAACCAATTAGAGCATTTTCAATAGTTTTATCCCAATATTGTCAATTTCTTTCTTGAAGCTGTGTTAATTAAAGTAAATGTAGTCATAATATTGATGTTTTATTATATTAGTCTTGTATGTGAACTCTCTCCATGATGTTACCATAAGGAGTTATTTGTTTTTTATTAAATGACATAATATTACTAATAAATTCTTTTTTTGCCTTACAAAAATCTTACAATATAGAACCGAGCATTTGAACTCAGTTTTTTTTTATGAACATATGAAAGTTTAACTGTTCACGTATTACTGCTGAGTGAAGGGTAGCATGACTTCTTGCTTTTCCATATGTATTTGATTATGTCTTACATTTTGTACTGGGGGAATAAATTCAGTCTGATAGAAAGTGAGAGTAGTTCATGTAAAGTGCTTTTTAAACTTAGGTAAGCTTCTAGTTTGCATGGGTTTTGCTATTTCTGTATCGCGTCTTTGATATTTGTGGGTATGTGTGAGTATTGAGCTGTTTTTTTTTTTAATTAGAAAAAGATGAAAAGAAACATACATCTCTATACACATCTTCTGCTGCAAAGATTCACTTTCTGTTCTTTTAGAGGACAAACTCCATTAGATATGCACTTACTGTACACTGGATTGTAAATCTTACAATTTAATGGTAATTCAGTGAGCAGTTATTGCTTCAGTGGCCTTTTTTCTTTCTTTTTTGTCCCATCTCACTTGTGAAATAGGGTTACCCTTTACAAGTGTCACATCTATAGATTCATCTTTTGTACTTTGCAGTTGATCCTGGTGCATGATTCTTAAGTTTAAAAAAAGGGGTGGGGGTTAAGGGGCAAAGCAATGGAAGAGCCATGTGGTGGGTGAGGAATATGTGTGTGTGCACATGGAGTTGGGCTATATGAGGGCTTTCATGCTTATGTCACACACATACACACACACACACACACAGAGAGAGAGAGAGATCCAGAAAGATATAAGACTGTAGGAATAAGCAGGAGCATTAGCAACAGTCTAACAGATTAATGTCTTTTTCTAAATATGCATTTCCTCTAACCTCATTCTCAATCTAATGTTCAGTTTTCCAAAACAGATTGCATTCTATACTTGAATTCCTGGAAGTAGAAATGATGTCTGATTGTCACCAGTCCCTGTACCTTGCTTACACTATTAATATTCTTATCCTTTTTGGATATTGAAACACCTTTTTTTTTTGTAGAAACAATGTACACATTCATAAAGAAATTATAAAGGGATTCTCCTTCTGAAGATAATGAGTTCTCTTCAGGAACTGCAGGTTACATGGCGCACAAATGAGCTCTAAGTGGGGGGATTTAAAGTCCTGCTACAGCATTTAATTTCTTGAGGAAAGGAGTTCAGTTCAAGGTTAGCCTGTTATTGTGGCACTGGCAACTACTTCCCGCGTCCCTGTTCTTCTGCCAGCAGTACCACACAAAAGGCAGTCATTTTTATTTAATACGTAGGGAGGTATTAATCACTGCAGTATTTTCTTGCAAAAATTTATCTTATCATATTCATTGTTTCACTACCCATGACAATAATAGGTGTTTAATTACTCAATAAGGGCCGTTTATAGATTCCATTTTTCCTGTATGCTGGACAAATGGTATTGATTTTGTACTTTGATGCAACATGAAACTGTATTAAACACAATTAGAACTCCAAGGCTAGTAAAAATGTACATTTGTTACGGTAACTGTACTTGCTCTGAGAAGCGGCAACTGTTTCCTAATCCAGGCGATGCCTTTGGAATAAAAGGAGATTTGGTTTTATTGCAGCCCTGTGGTTAAAAATAAATGTTCTTTCCCCTCATGTTGCATGTGTGTGTGTGTGTGTGTGTATGCTCATATGTGTTAGTTTTAGTAAAGAAATACAAAGTTTGTACAAACTGATAAGATGCAAAACAGATTTTTTTCTGGAGAGAAAAGCCATTGTGTGCAGGTGAACACTGATTTTGTGTAGCCTTGTAATTAGGTCTCCTTAGCTAATGCTATAGGTCTTTATTTTACCAATAAATAAGTTATAACCTGGGGGTGGAACCCATTTGGGGTGGGACTTCCATCATTCTGGATTCTGGTTTGTGTCCTTTTTAACTGATAAGGAAGACCACCAAATCCTTATTATGTCATAAGTTAAATGTTAGATTTTGTTAAAATTGATGCTAAAAAAAACTTTAATTTAGCTGACACTCTTATGTCACAGTCAGCGTGCATGAAATCTTGCACAGAATTGAACTCAATCCTGGCTTCCAGGAGTGCAAGTCTGCCTGTGTTTTGCTTTTTTGCAAACACATTTTCACTGGCATTTGGCACATCCAAAGCCATAATTGTAGAGGACTCTCTTGTTGGTCACTGTATTAATTGCTTATGATTTTCAGCTTTATTTCCTATGGAGGAAGGTCATTTAGCCATGCCAAAGTAAAAAGGAAAATAAACCAAGGACAGACAAGTGGTTGCTTAATCTTCCTAATTTCATGGAAGTGTAGCAGGTATACTTGCTGTTTCACTTTGTATTTATTTCTGGGAATCATAGATCTTCAGGCTGAAATTTCTTAGTTTTGGAAAGTTGTGCATATACTGCTCTTATCCCTACCAAAAAAAAAGTTTGTTCATTGACAGAGTTGATTTCTGTAACAGGAAGGTATTTTATTTGCTGCAACACTAATGATCACTACTGGAACAGTAATCAAAATCATTACATTATCGTAGAATTGTTAATGTTTGTGTGGAAAGCATGAACTTTAGAGGAGATTTTACAAAGACACAGAGCAGAAGCAATCTCAGTCAATTGTTTATCAGTTATAATTGAACTTTTTTTTTTTTACCAAGTTAACATTTGTATTGTTATTTTCCCTATGGGCAGTGGTATGACAGCATATGTTAACATTTGCAGAGCAATAAGAAAATAGATACAAATAACGGTTTCACCTGGCTAATGCATTTTTTTTCCTAGAGCTTTCAAGAGTGAGAGAAAAAGTAAATTGATTGAACTGCCCATTTTAAAGCACCATTCTATATTTTTCTCATAGATACATGAAGAAAAGCCAAATTTGATTTGGGAAGTATGTGTTATATGTTTATTTTGTTTTATGCAGGCTGGCCAGATAAAGGCAGGAAGGGGCTTTTTCTCCCTGTACTGGAATTTGAGGTTTTCTAAGTCCCGTGCAGTCAGAGCCTGGATCACTCAGTAGATTGCTTCTTGGGTCTAACACTTGGCTGGGGAGTGTTATAGCTTGTAAGCTGGGTTCCTGCTTCAAAGAGGGAGAAGACCACATTGTAGACATTTCCTAAACATTTGGCCTGTCCAGCATATTGAAACCAAAGTCTCCTTGATTCTCTGGCCTGGGCTCCTGGGCCCTGATGATTCATGTGTGTCCTCTACACATGAACTGCTTTGTCCTTTGTATTTCAGCTTAGACAAATCATTTATTTATTGAATAATGTGTAGGTTTAATTAAGTGAAAGATGATTGCATGTAATTAGCTAGTTGTAAAGTGGATTACATAAAAATGCTATGAAGGCTGTTTTGTGGCTGAATGTTGCTGTTTAGAGAAGCTCTCACTGTCTGGGTGTCCTGAAGAGTGTCTGGATTTGGGTTTGGGCTGCACAGCTCCTTAGTGCAAGGTGGGGAGGTGTGTGTACCTTTGTGGTGTTTGCCAGGGGCCACGTAATGTGGGACAGGTGGAACGGAATCTGATTGTATGAAGACCTACACAATAGCATCATAGGAACAGCCAATGCCACGTTCACAGTTCCTTCACATGGAATCTGTTTTGAGAACTTCACATTTGTCACCTTACCTCACAGACACTTTCTGTATTCTTGGGAATAATAAATATAGTACTTAACTCAACTGTGGCTTTAAGCATTAATATCATATATAACTTCTGAAACCTTTCACTTCTTTCCTGTGGTGGGGTAGCGTAGCCTTTGGTTTGTGGCAGCATTCGTGGGGCCCAGTATGTTCCCGTGCCTACTGTCTTCCTGTCTCTGCCCTTACAGGTTTCACCATACCTCCCCACAAACCTCTGTACTGCAGCCTCCCAGCCTGGCTTCCAGGCTGTTTGAATACAAAATCGATAGGACTATTAAAACCATTTGGAACTTTTTTAAAAAGAGAAATAATATTTTAATTACTACTGACATGCCGGCTTGAAGCCCATATCCTCTTTTATGACAGTTCAGTTTAGAAACTACATTGCTTCATTTCAGTAACTTTATTACCATTTGGCTCAGAGATTGCTATTTCGCCTTGGCCACAGATTTCATCAGTTGCCCGGTTCACCTTTGTCCACACTATACTTGTGAAATGACCTCCTCTGTTAGTGCTTGTCAATAGTAAATTGCTATATTCTGTGCCTAGAAATGCACCAAAAGACTACAATGCTTTATTGAATGACTCAGTATGCACTTAATTTTTTAAAATTAAAACTTAATTGGAACAGTCTTAATTACCGTTTAATACTAGTTAATTAAAGCAGTGGTTAGGGTCAGCCGTCACAGATACTCTTACCGGTAACAGGAACGGTAAATGCCGCAGAGTATGCGGGAATCTGTAATCATACAACTAGTATGTTTTCCTTGGTGCTTTTCCCCTCTGATTTTCCAACTATTCTATCAAAATAACAATGTGTCAAGTGACCAAGGTTCAATTATATTGATGACATCAAATTGATTCTTTTCAAGAATTTCCAATAATTAAATAAACTTTTCACAGAAATTTCTTTTTAAATGGTGAAAAATTTGCATTGTTATGCTACAAAGATTTGACGTCAAAATGTAGCTTTTTTTCCTTAAAGATTATAAAAGAATCTTAAACAGAAATTTATCTTTTTCAATGAATGTCCCAGATACTGTATTTGGGAATATTTAGGAGTTTGTAGTTCTATCAAGATGTGATATCCCTCTGTTAAATATGTACATTTCCTAATTACATAAATACAAACATTTATATACTTTATTTATGATAGCGCTTCTATGAAAAGAAAAAAATCCACTGCATAAGTGTTCTCATAAATAATTTGGCTTTTTTAATCTCTCTCTCTCAAAGGTGTTGCCATAAATAGGACACTTTGAGTTGCTTCCAAATTTATGTAAAATAAGAGGCTTGTGTATTTGGATATTTATTTTTTATGAAATCGACAGTGATGAAAAAAAAAATTGCTGTTAAATCCCAAATAGCATTTGATGTGCACTTAGTTTTGGCTGAATAACTTAACAGAAATTATTTTATTCTAATAAAAACACTTAACTTTTCAATTGCATCTTTTCTGTTTATTTTCTTTTGTTTTTGTTTTCTTTCTACACTCTTTGAAATAACCTGATATCAGACAGTTTACCTACTAGAGAATAAAATGAAGCTTAATCGAGAATACTTTTGACAGGTAAACATTGGTAAGCCTGGTTGTTTTCATAAAATTCTAAGTGTCTTAAAATAAAAGATGATTGAAATGTGTTCCTAAATAGAAATTAAGAATAATTGTATAATAATCGTTCAGTCTCCCTGATGTCAAGCAATGAAGACAGAAAAGAAACATTAAGTTTTCTCCTTCTGAATGCAACTGATTTTACCACTGCTGTGACTGCAATTCGAGAACATGAAGGTTTTCATTGGTTTGTTTTTATTTTTAAGCATATTTGCTATAATTTTTGGTTTATTTTAAATGAGATTATGACTGTAGGAAAAAAAAATTGGTAAAACCCTGTGTTTAAAAATAAAATTTGGTCAGAATTTCACTGTTTCTCTTTCTTAAAGATTGACTTTAAATTGCATGTATCCCAGGACAGAATTCTATCAAAGCAAAAGCATATATATTCCAAATACTACCTGTTGGGATGATATGCAGATAGTGGCTATGTGCATTTTCTATTTTAAACAGTGTACTTTTAAAATCACCTTACAAAAATAAAAATTAGCATAGTATAAACCTAAAGCAAATGCAGACATACACAGGCACATGTTTTAGTCACTAATAGACACATTTAATGCAAAATACTTGAATGGGAATTTTGTGCATTATTAATAGTGTCATAGTTCAAATAAAATTATTAAGTCATCACTTTTACACCTTTGTTTTTTTTTTTTCTTACCTTGTTGAATGGAGAAAAGGGTCAAAGTATTTCTTTTGATATACATACTTGGTAACCAGTGTTGATCAAATACAGTTCTTTAAAAAGAAGTGAAATAATAATGGGTGGAAAGCACCAACATGGAAAACTATAGGAATTGTGGGTTCAGATTTACTGGTAGATAAGTGAAACATTAGATCCATGGAGTGTAAAGTTTGTGTAGCATTTAACAAGCTTTAGAAGAGCATTAAAAGTAACTTATGTGTAATATGCAGTACTAATAGAGCTTCATAGAACCCCAGAGGAAACTGAAAATGTAATTCAGGTTGCTCCAGGCTGTCTTAAATGCTGAGCTTATGTTCCATGAAGACCAAAATAAGATTTCAAAAAGGGTTTTCTTGCAACCATGTAAATGCTCCACATGAGCAAAAATGAAAATAGATTGAAAATCCCAGCAGCTTAAAAGTGCACACATTGGAAGCATTATTAAAATAATCTTGAAGTTTTCAGTTTTCTGTAGTGGTTGGCCCATCTTAATTGTTTTTTGTGTTAAACCAAACATGTATGTAAATACCCCTAATCTTGTCACCATGTCAGGGAGGAAAAGTTTGAAGAGATAAAGGAGAGAAAAAGGAAGCTGTTATAATGAAAGATTTTGAGTGCTGCTTTAAAGTAAGACGAATCAATCTTGTATCACATCTGTAAGGATTGGCAAAAACAAAACAAAACACTCAAAAAACCAAAAACAACCCCCACCTCTGCCAGGCCAGGAAAACTGCCTTTAATGCTCTTTGTTCTAGATGCTTTCTAGAGGTGCTCCATATTGTCAGCTTATGTATTTTTTTGGATAAGTGAACTGTAGCTAAAATTTTAAGAATTAAATATTGCCATTAGCCCTGGTAGTTAGGCAGGAAAGAACACTGCCTCTCTGGGTCTCAGTGTTTTTTGTCTTAAAATGGATGACTTGGCATCCAAAGGTTTCTAAATTCTCTTCCAGCCATAAAACACTACGAGGGACTAAGTTTCCTTTTATGAAGTTCCATTTGAAAATTTTTAAGAACGTGGAAACCGATTGTGCCACTCAATTTTTCTGGTGGATATCAGCTGTGCAACAAAGAGTGTTGAACAGTATGTTATTTCTCAGCCTCCAGGAGAGTGCCTCCACACTGTGGGCTGCAGACCTCTGAGGAATATTGGACTTATTACAAGAATTTCTCAAATTCGTGTGTGTACCAAACATGTCTGCCACACATGTATACTGCAGGCTTTTTGATATATTTGGAGTCTCTTGTGATTAAAATACAAATATATATCCATTCAGAGGTGTTGCAAAGGTGTCACAGAACTTACTGTAATCCTTAGTCATCATTTTCTTCATCAATGCATGCTAAAAGTAAAATCAATATCTTGATTCTATGAGGTTTTTTTTTTTTTTTTTTTTTAGTGTTAAACAGAGTAGGAATCTTGTATACTCACTGGAGGTATATTAATTGCACATAATATGAACTTGTAAACATTACCTAGCATGTTGTGTCATTGATGTTTTTCCAGGGACTTTGGAATATTTAATTCTATTTGAGTACCTAGTAGGGGTTATGACTCCATTTCATACCAGAGTAATTGAAGTATTCCGTTAACTTACTGTTAGTAGTTAACTTATGAACTCCTTCTAAGGGTGAGTAATAAGTGCTATTTGTTGAGCATTTGCCTAGGTACTGTGTGTATGTGAGTGTGTCTTATTATGTTTGTGAATAATTAATTCCCATTTTATAGATTAAGAAACCAAGGCCCAAGGAAGTGAGTTGTCTTATGCAACTCCTCATAGCCATTGTCATGGAAGGAAATCAAACTGGTTTCTGCCTGTAGCAGAAATCAACGGCAGCTTCAGTCTGATGGCACACACAGGTCCCACAAGGAAATGCCTGGTGTCCACAGTCCACATCCAGACACTGGCGTGTCATCTTCATCACAGATTTGCTTCTTCGGCCTCAGTTTACCCGACTTCAAAGTAGAGAAACGTTTGATCGTTTATTTTTACTTTTCTTGCTAGGATAACTGTGCGAATTAGTTAATGCTGATAAGGAAGCGATTTGATGAGGAGAAAGCTCTATCTAAATGCTAAGTATTATTTATTATTCATGTAAGCATATTACTGTACCCTTCAATCACCTTTTTTTTTTTTTTTGGCTGTTTCAAATGGGCAATTACTGTCTCTTTGTGTAAAGCCTTTAAAATTTTTTATTTAAATTAAAAGTTAATCTAATTTAGGAAAACTCTGCCAGCTGGAAAGGAACACAGATTTTTTTTTTCTCCTCCCTTTCCAAACAAAACAGCAATTCAGAATAGACTCTCTTTTAATACAGTAATGTGGGCAGGCTTTCCTGGGCTAGCAGTATTAGGAAGGAGGGCTAATTAGTGATGGCTGCTTTGTAATGCTGGTAATCTATGTGTTAGGATTAGTGCTGATAATAGATCTGATTAGGTGGAATTAACTGATATTTAGAAGGATGGAGGTTCCTTTGCTTATGAAATCTCCATTTGGGGGTACAGTATATAGCTGGAGTGGCTAAATCCTTGAAATCAGGTTAACGTAGCTTTTCCATAATGCAGTGCCTATAGATGAGAAAATCAGAAGGCAAATGAGAGTTGTTTGAGCCCAAGAAGACATTTCCTTGTGAAGGCCTCACTGAGACGCCCACAAATAGGGAAACTCAGAGTGCAAAGGTCAGAAATGTCAAGTATGCTTTAAAGGGGGAAGACATATTTATCTGAGCTCTTCAGCTAGCATGTAGCAATTCTCTATGGGAAACGCCTCCTATAGTTGTGTCCTCCTGCCTGTTGACTCAAGAGTAACTGGTTTTCATTTTAAGAGAGGGACGTGAAAAAAGTATGTCCCTTAAAAAGAATTGCTGTTTTCTTATTTCCTCTGCTGCAAATTTGCATGCTCAATCTTCCTTTTAAAATAACCCATTTTAAATATTCCCTAGCACTATTAAATTTTAAGGAAGTATGCTTAGAAATCACATTATTCTGTTGCACATTTTCAGTTGCCCAGCAGTATCATTAAACCCTCTGGAGTGATGCCAGTCCCATAAAAATTAGGGACCCCTTTACATTGTTTCCATATTCAAATGGAAATCTTTTTGCAAGTTAGTAATTAAAGTATTTAACCTCTCTCTCCCTCCATTTATTAGAAAACTCTTTTTTCTTTATTTTTTCAATTACGAAAAACTGCTAAAGCCAATCAAGCATTTATTTTGATAAACCGCTTGTAACAGTCTCAGCTAAATTCTGCAAATACAAAAAAAGGCTAAATAATCACCCTGAGCAGATTTTGCAGAGACCTTGCTCAACCTGTTCAGGGATAATTATGCCGAGCTTTTAGTATGGGGCAAAGGAAAACATAAAATTAAGGCATGAAAGAAAGTCTACCTATTTTGAGAAAATACTGGGATAATTGGTACTCTTTTTATTACCATTTTATTATAGAAAGATATTGTCTTGCCATGAAATATAGGTTTAGAGCAATGAAATAGTGCTACACAAGGTTTTGAGAGAATTTCTGTGTTAGATGGATTGATTTAAAATGTAATAAAAATAGCAAATTGCTAAATAGTGAATTGCTAAATAGTCAAATTGGAGTTCATTATTTAAATGACTTTTTTTTCCTTTTTAATCATATGATGTTCATAATTGCTTTGTTTCTGACAAGTACATTATAAGGGCCTTGTCCCCTTCTGTATGTTTTTTTCCAGAGTAGCCTTTGGTTTTGAACTGCAACCGTAGACTTTCTTTGAGGAATGGAAACATCAGGAATGGGACCATCACATGCAAGGTGCTAGGACTAGAAAGCAGTGGACCCAACTCAATGTTCTAAATGGTGGTGATATGAAATATGACCCTGATAATTGTTATGAGCTGCTTTGGAAATTTACCTCTTTTATAGACTTTGTCCTTTTGTATGTGAAGGTGACACTAAAGAATGTGTCTGAACAGAATGATGTGTAGTCTGTAGCTCTTCATATATATTATCAGAGGCCTATTCCGACTTAGTGGAGCCTGAAGCTTCTAAGACACAGGGGCCCTGAAAAATATGGAAGTAGGTAGGGGCATTGGGAGGAGCTTGTGCTTATTAAGGATCTCAGAACTTGAGCTTCATTAAACTTCACGGTACTTCTGCTTCTGTAGGCTACATGCGTGAGAGCTGTGAATGGGTGTTGGAAGGCTTCAATTGGATTAGATTAGTTAGACTTGTGTTGGTCGATATTCATGGCTGGGAGGACAGGATTGGTCCACTTCTAGAAACATTAACAAGTATACTTTCCTGACAATAATGGTTTGTATCACAAGGACTGGGGGAAGATTGTAAAATCTGAATGGCTCAGTCCCAATAGCCCAACAATTAAAAATTATACCTCTGTTGCTAGACAGCATGTATACCTGAAGGTACTCAACTCTTTAATCAAATACTGAATTAAATGGAACTCATATTCAAATGTCCTATTCAAGAAGTTAGAAAGGCAAGAGAACCAGCATTGACTAGGAGAACCAGGAAGTACAAATACAGGAGTCATTCTTTGCCTGGCTGCCTTCACTTTCTCAATGTCATCACCTTTGCTTCCCACATCTGCCTTTTCCTCTGCTGGGAGCCTGGTAGGCTAACATGTCTCCTATCTATGGTGGCTTCTAGGGCATTGTGGGAAAGTTCTCCTAGTTTTCTGGTGTCTTCACACCTAATCATCCAGTTGTACCATGTGTTCATCTTTGGTAGTTGTTCTGATGGTTTGTACTGCCTTGTCCAGACTGCGCTTTGTCAATACATAAATTTTAGTAAATGTAGAATATACAAACATATTAAAGATGACAACAATCCCACCTTAACTTTGGGTTGTTGCATGCAATTTTTGAAAGTACTTGCATTGGTTATCTTTCTAATTTCTCCTAATCCTAAGAGGCAAGTGAACTCATTGCTATCATTCACATTTTTTGGAAGACAAAACTGAGGTTAGGGTGAGTTGCCTCAGCTCATACAGTGAAGTGGCAGAGCAGGACTGGTACCCTGAGCAACTGACTCAGTAGAGGTTTTTGGAGGGAAATAGGAAAAGTAAAAAAAAAAAAAAAAAAGGATAAGAGCAAATGCATTGGCATCTATGTATAGTCTATATAGAGAGAGATACATTCCCCTAGTAATTGTAAGAAAACCTTAAGCAACCAACTAAAGCACCCAGTGAAGGGGTGCGTGGCCAGTATTTCACAAGTAAGAGTTAGGTATTGAGATTCTATGTTAAGGCACTACATTAATTGATGACTATGACTGTGTTGTTTGGGTCATGTTTCCCTGAGAAGCCAGAGCTGTCAGATAAAGAACCATCTGCAATTTTAGACACCCAACTTCTCTGTGCATTCAGAAAATGCGATCCCAGACTCAGAAGCACTTCTTATCTGCAGATGGAACATCTTCACATACCATGCCGTTTCATTTCCCTCTTCCAATTGCCTCCATTGCGTGTAACCTTGACTGAACTCTATCCTTTTCTGCATTCTCTATAAATTTTCTAGTCACCACTCCCATAATATAGCCTATTTATGACATTGCTACAACTCTGGCTCTGGATTCTGGATTTCATGTTCTGTCATGCAGGCTGATGTGCTCTGAAACTAGAGTTCTCACACTCGTCCGAGTTCTCACCATGGCCACTCTGCCACCAACTCTGCTTCTTGCCATCCTGTTAAGCTGTATTCAGAACCCTGCCCCAGTGTCCCCCTTTCTCTCATTCCTCTTCTTCAAGTGAAGCTGCTCCAAGACCTCCTTATTCACCTGCTTCCACATCTGTCCCTTTAACAATAGCATCCCAGGTGATTCCACCTGCCTCCTTTTTCTGTCAGACACAAGGAGAATCTGCCCTCCTGATGTCAGTGTGGTCAGATTGGTTCCTCAATGCATTCTGTTTCAAATAGAACAAAAAATGCTCCATCAACTATATGATTAACAGTATTAACAGCTTACCAGGTATATTTCTGCTATAAAATAAGACTATAAAGAATCATGGCTCATATATTTTAGAATCAACTTCAAACCATTAAGGTCTGATTTTAGACTATACTATCCGCATCAAGCCCAGAACCTTAGCATTATTTTTTTTTATTCTTCTTTTAAAATTCCTATTTCTCTCTCTCTCTCTTTTTTTTTTTTTAAGATTTGTTTATTTAGTTGAAAGAGTTACACAGAGAGGAGAGGCAGAGAGAGAGAGAGGTCTTCCATCTGATGGTTCACTCCCCTGTTGGCTGCAATGGACGGAGCTGTGCTGATCGGAAGCCAGGAGCCAGGAGCTTCTTCCAGGTCTCCCATGTGGGTTCAGGGACCGGGAGGAAGCTCCAAGTTCCTGGCTTCGGATCTGCGCAGTTCCAGCCATTGTGGCCATTTGGGGAGTGAACCAGTGGATGGAACATATCTCTCTCTCTCTCTCTCTCTCTGCCTCTGCCTCTGCCTCTCTGTAACTCTTTCAAATAAATAAATAAATAAATAAATCTTTAAATAAAATAAAGTTGTAGTATTTGATTCAGCTTGACAAGTTTTGATGTTGATTTCAGATTGTACTTCCAGAGCAGAACTAGATGATTGTGTGGTGCTGAAAGTGTGAATTGTTGACATGCCACTGTTTCAGAAAAAAGAACATACAGTGGCATTTTGAGTTACATGGTTTTTAAAAGTTGCCATAATTTTTTAAAAATTCATCTTAATTCTATTAAAATCAAAGATTATCTGAAAGAACTGTTTCCTCCTCCTCACCCTATTCTAACAGCTGGCACCTTCTTTCTTGATTTGTGTTTTGTGAAATCTGTGTTCACACAGCTCTTTCATTTAAAGAGTTCATGTTGCACAGCTGCTCTTAGATTCTGTGTGGAGGGCACTTTGCCTCATTTATTCTTGTAGGGTTCTGTGTGGCAAGTGCAGGGGTTTTCCTTCCTGCAGGCAGCGGGAGGGTGTTCCCCTCCAGGGCATGGAGGAAACTTTCCCTTGCTTTGTCAACCTTAGATTGCCTCGCCTAGAGTCAAAAGCTAAGGAAGTTTTCTTTCCATGAAGTCTATTTCATCTCTGATAAAACAAGAAAACTTTATTTTCCAGCCCCCTTCTTAAAAAGCATCCTTGCTGTGAACACGACCTTAAAATCTGTAAAATGATTTATACAACACACCATGAGTACTGGCAGGATCTGTTATGCGAAAATTCAGCCTTTTCCACAAGTTCCTCTGCAAGAGATTGCAGGGTTGCTTGCAGGTTCCTGCAGAAGGAATGGTTTTAATTGTGGTTAGGTCTCCAGTCCAGGCTACAAAAGTTCTGTTGACTTGCTTCCCTGAACTGTGACATTAAAAGGCTTTGCCATCTTTTATGAATTATGTGTATGCAGATTTCACACAAGAAGTTAGTAATAGTAAGCAGGAAATGTGGGGCTCTTTCTCCTGCAGCACCAGTGACAGGAGAGGGAACTCTTTGCACCATGCTCATTGAGGGGCCCTGAACATGAGACCTGTATTGTCTCAGCTTCAAGACCTCCCTGTCCTGTGGCAGGCAGGGCTTCTGAGAGTAGTGTAGGGCAGTGGGAGTGGCACCAGGGCAGGGATTTGGAGAAGGACTTGGAGGGAGGGTCAGATAATAAGCACAGGCTGTCCAGGCCACCTGTCTTTCTTTCCCTAGTCTGCCATCCTCTTGCAATCCTATTGTCTTTCAATAATTTATTGAAAAGGTTCAGGATGGGCTGTAAGAGGACCTCCCAGGGAAGAGGGGGAGAGGGCGAGGGCGCAAATAACATTAATCCTAACCAGAACCCCTATATATTGGGGGAATGAGCAGATCCTTTTATAGTACTTGAAAATGAGCCTCCAGGCGGTTAAATAAGCTGCTTACAGTTTCACAGCTAGAAAGGGGAGAGGCAGAATTCAAAAGCAAGACTTTCTCATTCCAAAGCTCCAGCTCTCTCAGGCATACTGCACAACAGCCTTACACAATGAGCAGGAAGGGAGTGTCCTGCTCCATCCAGCTCCTTTTTCTTTATCTCTTCTAAAGGAGGTGATAGGGGATGGAAGTGACAACAAAGATGGAGAGATTGCAGGAAGAGATTAGAAGAAGCAGGAGTAATACTAATATTTACGAAGTGCCTGTGCTAACTTACATAAAATGCAGCTTTGTCAGGTATCGCTATTACTGCTATCTCCGTTTTATATATGGGAAAGCTGGGTTCAGCAAGAGTCACTTGCCAAGATGCTGTGACTAGCGGGTTAGGAGGCACGATCTGAGCCCACAGCTGTGAGATTTCAAAACCCGTGTTGTGGCCCTGCCAGCCCTCTGAATACCCTACCCTTGGTCCTCAGTCCGACTTGAAAAAGATGGGGCGACACAGAGGAAGATGAGGGACAGTGTACAAGAGGAGAGTTTGGTGTACTTAGGAAAGGGGCAGCTCCCAGTCTCTTTCCTGCTGAACGAACACATGCATCCTGACTTCCCTCTCAAAGAACCGCTGTGGCCTTACACTGGGTTGGAAGCCCACCCAGTGGCTAGTGGGTCTTCATATATGAAATTAAGACAGTGTTTAAAAAGCTTTTGGGAAATGTGATTAAAAGTATTAATTTGTCTTGGTATAAAAATTCTTGTAATATATAAAATATGAAAAGCTGTACACGGATTTCAAAATTGTTTTTGTACCAAAATAAACTCATACTTTCAACTCCGTTTTCCATGAAGTTTTTGTGGTATCTTTCTGTGTCTGTGATAGAGTTGATGGGACTAGCCCATTACTAGTAATGCTAATATGTTTGAGATGCAACCATAAACAGAGATGGAATGAATCCACCAGGAACAGGACCTAGATAAAGGATGGATTAGGGTAATTAGGAAGATGTGATTGTCAAGTAATGGGTCTGGTTTTCCTCCCTAGTTTGTGAAATGTAGTGCATTCCTTAATAAGCGCATTTATAGGGTGAGGCAAACAGGCTTAGGAAGACAGAATCCAGTGACAGCATTATATATTAAAAAAAATAAACTAATGACATCTGAAAGAATTTTATGTTTGAGTCTCACAACTGAAGACTTTTAGGATCTTGAAATAATCATCTTGTGCTGATTCTAAACTGAATGAATTCAAACTCTTACAATATTATTTCTCAACATTAAAAGCTACATTCTTTTTGGTCTTGAAATTAAGTATTCCTTGGCTTGTATGATGCTCTTTTTTAAGGGATAGTGTCCCTGCTCATGGATCCTGAATAGGTTTGTGGGGGAGACTGTGACACTGATGTGCTAGGTGCTTTATCAAGGGAAGTATAGGGTTTAAATAGGAGCCTGAGGTCAGATGCTTGTCCATGATGTATCTGGCATTCATAGGGAATTCTCTTGGTCCTCAGTGTCTGGGTCCCTCTTTCTAAAATGGGAGAATAATCCTAACCCACAGGATTATTAGAAGGTTTAAATGACGGAGAGTATATGAAAGCTCCTCCACTTTCTCTGGTGTGTTAGAGAGCTTCAATTAATTGTAAAATCTCAACAAAGTGCTGTGATAGTATGAAAGAGGAGGCGATTAACTGCCTGGGTACTTGGGGCAATATTTCATTGATAATGTGACATTAAATTTGGGCCTTTAAATGATAAGAGAGTGTAAGGTGAAGGAAAAAAGTAGAAAAAGGGAATTAAGCTGTAAGCTATTTACTGACTTTCTAGTGTGTCTGAAGGAGTACCAGAAAATACTCTTTAAGATCCAGAAACACCTTACCAGATTTCGCATTAGTTTAATTAAAATATTAGATGGTGGTATATCAGTTGACATCCACTGTTGTTAAGAATTTTTTTCCTACTAAGGAAACTTTGATTACCATTAACTCTCCTCTTTTTAGAATACTGTTTCTTCCAGAGCCTTGATTGGGCTTCAAGACAGATTATTTATTAAGAATTCAAGATGTGCTAAGCATCGTGCTGAGTGAGAAAATATCTGTCCTTGAAGAACTTGTCGTCTGTTGAATATATGAGGGCACTTCAGGAAGTTCATGGACAGAATTGGATTAAAAGATAATGTGCATTTTCAATGAACTTTTGCGGACCCCCTTGTGCAGCAGACGTGAAACAAATAAATCACGGTATGGACTGGTCAACGCTGTAATTACGGGGATGTACATCCCAGTTTGCCTAGGATGGTAACAGTTTGTTACCTGTTGTCCTGGCATAATCACTAACAGCCTTCTCTTATCGCAAAAGTATCCTGATTTGGACAGCAGATTTTAAGGTGTCAGGAGTTAACATACCTGCATGTATAAGATATTTTGCATGCTCACTGAAGGAAAGGACGAAAAAGGGATCAGGGAGCTGAGGTAGACAGGCAGAAAGAGAAAGCAAGCAAGTTTTATAGACGGTAGATACAGGAGGGCAATTGGTAATTGAGAGATGACAAACTAAAAGTCACTTATGGCTGGATTGTTGCAAGGTGAGGGAATTTTTATTTAGGAGAGTTGGGGAGAATGAAATCATATTTTTTTTTTTTACAGATTTTATTTATTTATTTGAGAGGTAGAGTTACAGACAGTGAGGGAAGGACAGAAAGGTCTTCTGTCTGTTGGTTCACTCTCCAAATGGCCGCAATGACTGATCTGAAGCCAGGAGCCAGGTGCTTCTTCCTGGGCTCCCACGTGGTGCAGGGGCCTGAAGACTTGGGCCATCTTCTACTGCTTTCCCAGGCCATAGCAGAGAGCTGGATTGGAAGAGGAGTAGCCAGGACTAGAACCCATACAGGATGCTGGTGCCGCAGGTGGAAGATTAACCTACTGCACCATGACACCAGTCCCTGAAATCAGATTCAAATACTGCCAAATCAAAGTTGAGCAAGCTGAGATGTCAAATACAGAGTCGTTTTGAGGATTTGGCAGTGAAGGGAAAGAATGCTGAAAATGATAGTTGGAGGTGAAGAATGTTAGAGCTTGCATATGCTTAAAACTGATAGTTCATGTCAGAAGAGAAGAGGAGACCAAACTCAAAAAACAAAGAAGGAAGTGAGGGCGTGAGATCCCAAAGAAGGGGAAAAGTGCAACCCAGTGCCCAGGAGAAAAGGCTAGCCCGTGAAGTGGAAAGGCTAGGAGATGATGGAGGTAGAGAAGTTACAGGGTGGGGTGGTGGCAGTGTCTAACCTGACATCTCTCTATTTTGTGAAGGAATAAAGTGATCAGGCACAGCTGCTCAAAGGAATGGTTGACGTCTTTGCCCTTGGTGTGGATAAGAGCTGTGATGGCTTGAATTAATTTACTGGCCTTTAATATCTTAAAGTGAGGGGCTAGACTGGCACTTTGTATGTTTTCATCTAGTTCTAAATATAATGAATCTTATACAATATCTTATGGATATTTTGTTTTACCAAAAATTCTATCGGAAATCAGTTACCCACGTCTGTCCACCACTGCTTGATGGTGTCCCATTCTGTAAAGACGGGATTCCATGATCAAGTTGACGTCACAGTTAATCAGATTTATTTACAACAGGACCCCTCAGAACTTCCAGAAAGTTAATGTGTGTATTATAAATCTTCAGGAAGTTATAATATGCATTTCTCGAGTGAATTTAAGTATATAATCCGCTGTTGCATACAACACGCCAGGGGAAACATTTATGTACACATTTACTCTCCTAAGCAGTTTCTTAAAAAAAAAAATTCTATCCCAAGCTAGGAGGGGCAAAACAAATATTCAGAATGGCTGTTGTCTCTACTGAGTATACAAGTTTGTTTGGAAAATGATACATTTCCTGCCAATATCAGGAGAAAAACACAAGCACCAAACCTGGACATACCAAATATTGACAGGAGTGAAACATACAGCCCTGTGTAGGCATGAGGCAGTGGCAGGGAGCTAAAGATCCTCCAGGTCTGTCCCTGAGTAAAGTTGAAGACAGATCCTCCTCATAAAGCTCTTAAAACAACGACTGAAAGGACTGATACCATTTTCCTGTGTTATGATTTGTAAAGTTCCAAAACAGCCCAGGAAAGCCAATAGAGGGTAATGTGGCTTAATTTGTTTATTGTCGTGTTTGGGTCATTCTGGTTTATAGTATCATCTAACCCTTCTATTTCGTATCACATTAGATCCATTCTAATGGGATATTTGGTATATTGTTTTGAAAGAAAAAAAAATACTTTGCTGGCAAAGGATGAGTGTCTCCTACAAATAAAATAGTGTTTGATTTTTAACAGTATTTCCTAGCATGTGTGCATTCTTTTGCAATTCTCTTCTAACGTGGATAATGATTTCATATTTATTTGTTGTTGCTGTAGGTTTCCTGATCCACATAACCACTGCAATTTGGGTTCATTTATATTGGGGTCATCACGAGCAAGAGGAGCTCTTCCCTGAAAATTAATGTTTTGTAATGCTTTATGAAGTGAACATTGTCCTTTCAACACGTAGGATTTTATGCTGATTCATTCAACGTACTTTTCCCCTGGGCATCTATGATGTGTAAAGCGCTGTGTTAGATGCTGTTTGAAGTGAGAGAATTGAACACCGTCTCTCTGTCTTTCGTTTTCATGTTCTCGTCTTCCTCTTGCAGTTCCTCCGCAGAACTCAACCTCTTGTTCCAGTTCTGGTGTTTCTCTCTCTATCCCATTCCACACACTAAAGAGCTGGACTAGACAAAGGGCCTGTGCTAGACGTGGAGCATGCTACAGGCTGAGAGAAAAGTCAGTGGGATTTGCTTTCACTTGGTAACGGGAGGTGTGGTTTCAGGTGGTTGGTGATCAGTTCACAGAGCTCTGGTTCACTTGGCCCTCTCACTCTGAGTTGCCTTCAGTTTCCTTAGGTGAAAATGGGTCATGGGAAGATGGCAAAGCTGGGGTTAAAGGCGGTATCCAGGGGCTTGCCTGCCTCTTTTTAGAGCTGGCGGTTGTTTAGAGAGCTGCCTGCTGCATCCAGGTTCAACAGAATGTTGCACACGTGTGTGACTTCTGCTTTTTCTTCACAGATTCTGAAATTGTGTTTGCCTTCTTGCCTTCCTCCCTCTCTCTGGTACAAAGGTCGTAGGTTTCATTTGATTACATTTTGGTTCTCTGTTAAAGTAGTCTGGGTCACCTTGCTCCACATAGCTCTTTAGAATGTACTCATTTGGGTTTTTTCTTTTTTTTCCCTTTTTAACATGTCCACTGTTAAAAGTTAATGCTGTTTCTTTTTATTTTTGCAGACCGAATATCAGATGACATGCATTAATAGAAATCTGTCTCCTCTATTACCTTTCAGGAATAGACTGTCCAACCCCTTTAGGAGTTATAATCTTCAGCAGAAAGAGATTTCTAGTGGATTGACAAATTTTAAAAAAAAATTATTTTTCTTATTTTTCATTGCTCTGCCTTTGGTGCTGATCATTTAATTGAAGAGACTTTATTGGTCTCCTTACCATGTATAAAAAATAGATCATATTTTAAGCATGAGCTACTTCCAGCTTCTTAGAAGAAAATATATTTGATATCATACTATTATATATTGTTGAACTTGTTTCTAACACCTATGTAACAGCATAGCTATGAATAATTTTACCTTATGAAAAGATCCACTGTCTCTTACTGGTGGTGCTTCCGGTGAATCTCCTGGATGCTTCTAGAATGAGTAGGCCCAGGCTCCTTACTAAAACATGTTACTGTGTGACAATCTTTTATCTGAATGAATAACTGATAATAGAAAGTCATTTTATTTAAACAAGATTAGGACTATAAAAGGAATTCAATTTATATTTCCATTCAGGAGTTTTTTTTCTCATAGTTTTCAGTAATAATACAAGACAGAATGTTTTGTTTTTGTGGAATATATCCTCGTTTACTAAGATAGTGGTGTTTGAAGAATAGTCTTTTCCCCAGATGTAAAAAAGCAAATGTTTACAATGGATTTGATTTAGCTCTTAAAAATTTTAAAGATGAGCTTGCTTTCTGGGTCTGTACTCACTTCTTGGAAAGAGTCCTTGGAACAAATTTAAAAGTATTTTGATGTGTCTTTTCCTTGGACAGAACATTTTGTTCTTTATTCTAATTGCAAATTCCTCTGGCCCCAGTTGTAGTACATGTTTCCTTCTTTCCTTATTCCACAACCCTCACTCCTCTTTCGTTTGTTTTTAATATTCAAAAGAGTTAATTTTGTTTTCACTTCTTGAAAAGTGAGGGAGAGCTGATCTGTTGCCAGCCCATTTTAAAGTGGATAAAATGAAATATTTGGTAACCAGATTAAATCTGGCTAAATTGAACAACTGTATAGCCACTCATAGAAGGCTGCCCTTCAGTGATTTGCTGGTGCTATTCTTGGATTTGTTAACATGCTCTAGTACATTCTAAAGGCGTGCTAAAGTCGCTGCTTAAAAGTAAGTTGCATTAAGTAGCAGAGGAAGAAAATGTCCACATTTATAAACCAGGGATGACAAACGCAGGTGCCTCCTGAAGGACAGGTGGTGAGAGCCTTTCTTCTTCATCA
Source organism: Lepus europaeus (assembly GCF_033115175.1). Classification (NCBI taxonomy): domain Eukaryota; kingdom Metazoa; phylum Chordata; class Mammalia; order Lagomorpha; family Leporidae; genus Lepus; species Lepus europaeus. The sequence continues at coordinate 106,225,672 of NC_084827.1, read as the reverse complement.
CTGCTGATCATTAGAACACAACAGAAACAAGGGTTGCCAGGCTTTTTTCCCCTTTATTTTCTTTTTCTGCCCCCCCCCCACTCTATTACTTTTCTTTCTTTTCATGATATATCGGATACCCCCTTTTAAAATTAGGCAACCAATCATAGATTTTACAAACACTGTAGGGCCTGCATTTTGTACACGGGTTTTCAGTTTGTGACCTGAAGAAGCCCCATCATCTTGAAAGATAAATTTAAACAAAGTTTGCACAGTATTCTTAATTCTGTGGTCAGTGGCCAATAGCCCATTTCCTTTGGGAAAAAAAGTTTATTTTGAGTTCCATGTCCTCTAAGCAAAAGAGTAAAAGGCAATTTGGGTTGATAATTTACCCAAAGATGTGTTGGAAAATGTTGTCAGCTGGAAGTCAGTTCCCAATGTCGTCTGTGAAATCTTCATAGTCTTGACTGAATGTTAGTTTTAAAAATCATATATAATGTTATAAGGCCTACCAGGTAAGAACTCCAGAGATTCTGAATTTTGTCACCAAATATTTCACTGATGTGATAGCTATAAAATTTCATTTCTTTGGTATAAATCTCTTTACAACATTAACTATATTCCTTTGTTATTTCTTTAAAATGTAACAAAACTAAATACAAAATAATCTTATGTGTATTCAAAAGTCTTAAGCTGTCCTTCAACATTTTCTTCAGTAGAATAATTTTTTAATATTTCCATAAATCCTATGTATTCACTTGAAAGTTTTTTCTGTACTTTTTCCTAGATGGAACTGATAATATTAACAAATGTACTAAATACTGGTGGATCACATAACTACTTTATTACATATTTTATATGATATATGTTTATCTACATTAGTTATGCATTTTTAAAATTACATCCCAAACCAGGGTTAGTGTTTGCTTCTCTTCCAGTTCTGTAGCTTTTTTATGTGTTTGTTTCTGTTGCTCAAGATTACTCTTCAATTGTATTTTTCCCCCATAAATGTATGATTATGTCTGTATACTTTGTTTTATTTTAAAATCTATGTCCAGGAGGTAACCTTTTGTTTTGAATTCTAATTATGTCTGTTCCTGAGTTAGCCATACTGGCTATCCCAGGTGTGATGTCATCTTTGAAATTAAGTATCATATGTTCTTTTTTATTGAAGGCAGTTAGCTGGAGTGTTTAAGAAATACTGGCCTCATCCTTGGGGAACACTGCAGTAGGCTTCCTTGACATTGAATCATTGGTTACTGTTCTTTCATGGGCCCAATTTGGCCTTCTGATTTATGTGCTATGTATCTTAACAATTGAGGAGTACTGACATAGTGGAGAAAAAGTGCATATGTTTTAATATCAGATTCACCCAAACTGAGGATATCTTTAACTGCCAATTTGAAATTATTTGCAATTTTGGACTTATGCCACTTGAGTACAAGTATGCTAGTTACACTTGTGGTTTTAGAAAGTATTTCCTGCTCATTTGGAATCTGAAATGCAAAATACAACCCTGTAGCATATTTTGTGGGTTTGTGACACTCCCATAGGGACCTTGGGCTCATAAACCAGTGAATGGATTATATAATGCTGCATAAATGCTGTATTTTTCATCTGACAGACATAATCTTGATCCTATATTTTTATGTTACCTAACTGCTTCAGAATACCATTTTTGAAGCAACCCATCAAAATGGAAATTGCTTCTAAAACATGGAGCAATAAATATTGGTCAAGGCTCTATGTAATTCAGAGTGACTCAGTACTTGAACACTAGTCGATTGAAATCCTTTGTTGTTTTAAAAAAGGTTGATCATCTCCATTTTATGGTATTGTTTGATCCCTTTCTACATTAGTTAGTCATAGATTACTTTTTAGAATTAAAGGTTTTTCTTATGTTAAATTAATTGAGCATAAAAAGAGGCACAGATACAATATTAAAATTTACTGTATGGAAATTTTAATCATATTTGATTTATATATGTAAGGTTAAATCTGTATATTTTGTTTTATCTTTAAATCTATAGCTGGGATATAACCTTTTGTTTTGAGTTCTAATTGTGTCTGTTCCTGAGTTAACCATACCAGCTATCCCAGATGTGATGTAATATTCTTTATATTATATTTGAAACACTTGATGCCAGAACTAAGATTTCTTTTGTGCCTCTAATAATCTAATCATTGAATCATTTGATGGACTACTTGCTTTCATTGCCTCTCTTTTCAGAAATAGTTGTCATACCCTGCTTACCATTTTCTAAAAATATGCACAAAAATTTGCTATCTTATTTATTGAATGGAAGAGGATTCTGGAGTTGTCAGCTCTAGTTTTAGGTTCTCCTTCCTGCCACCAGCTTTACATTATCTTAGGTGAGTAGTTGATTAACTGTGCCTTCAGTTCCCTCAGTAGCCTTCTGTAGCCCTCAGATTTCTCTGCATTAAGTGTGAATTTCCCTTCACTTTTAAGACACATTCATCTGGTCTCATCTTCCATTCTCAGCAGTGACTTTGGAAAAAAATTTTTTTCCCATAGACATACCATGCACACATTTCCCCACTTTCACCCATGTTCATGCATTCCAACTCTTCTTTATTCTCTAATATCAAGGGTTGTCTTATGATCTTACATATAATTATTTTAGGCTACTAATATTCTTCACTCCTAATCTTTTCCCCTCAAGGATTCAGTCTAATTGTATCTTGTTTTTGTTTGCTGTTTTACAACTTGAATACCATACCTAGAACTTATCTTCTGTTCCTGAATTTTCACATACTGACTACACAGTAGGTCTCATTGGACACTGACTTTGCTGGTGAATGGTCTCCTGGTTCTTTCACATGGAATATCTTTTATAGGCATCCATGAGCTTAAAGACACTGGTTTTAGAATGGTTCACTTCAGTGAAAGTGAATATCATGTGCATGTCTTGTTTGTAAAGTGGAATTAATTGTATGCTCCATATATTTTCTGACAAATTTCATTAATGGAGACTTGTAAATAAAACAAACCCTTAGTGATTTACTGAGCGTTTATTTTGTATAATAGAATTGTCACTTCATGCTGCTTTTACCAAGAAGTTTAATACCTGCCTCTCCAAAACATTCATCTACTAACTCCCAACACCAGCTTTTTGTGTGGTCTTTAGAATAATCACATTGGTCTCCTCGACCCCAAGATGTATGGACTGCCATCCTTGATTTAACTCTGTTAAATGCACTAAAATCGTTTGGATGAACTCTGTGTTATTATTTATTTATACGTTGAAAAACAAGACTACTATTAAAAATAGCTTGTAAAAATATGAATTAGTGTTAGGGTAGATAATATACTTCTAGGTTTTGAGTTGGCATTATCAGTCACAATACAAAACATCTTGTTCCCTAGGTAGAGGCACTTAATCAAATGGTAAGTGGAATAAAATATAAACTTTTATGTCTAAATTCTGTGTTCTTGACCCTGTTTCTCCAAGAGTAATGCTTTGATATGAAGCCAGTTACCTCATTTTGGATTGAAGTCTAACACTCTGAAAAGGGAAGGATAAATTATTCTTTGGGGAGCAATGCAGTTTACTAAACTGTGTATGAGGCTGGGGGTCAGGTGGCCTGACTCTGTTCAAATTGTCAAAGACAAGAGTCAATTGACAGTGTGTTCTGCTCTCTAAACCAGACCTCTAAGCCTAGCGGTTGAGCTTGCAGTTACCGTTTCATTTCTACCTAACTGCTCTGGAGAAAGGTTTTTTGTTTGTTTTGCTAGCTAACCCTGGCACTAGTTTAAAATGTTTAGACACTACTCCTTCAATATTATATCTAAAGAATTTAGGGCAGAGGGGAAGTTAGGGAACACCTGACAGTTTTATGGCTTTGGATGCCATTCTGTTTCTTTTCTCCTCTAATCCTTCTAAATGCCTCCAAGAATCATGATTTAAACTGTGTCTGTCATTTTGGTAATGCTATTATACTTAACCAAAATAATTATCTTTGGAGGCATGTAGCTGTGTGTGTGTGTGCACAGTCTCATGAACAAATGATGACATGAAATGATTTAAATTATGACAAATTTTGCAAACCTTATTCAATGCATACTTATTCTGCTCTTCAAATGGTATATAAGCATCATGCTTGGGAAGTTCTTCTGTCCTGTTGTACTTTCTCTGTAAGGTTATATACCAGTATATGTTTTGGAAAGATAGCTAAAGGGGAGCTAAGCCTGGTCAGTGAAATCCTACAAGAATTGATTAAATGGAATTGATAATATTTGGTCTCAGAAACAAGTTATATAAGATAAATCTGTTTTTCTTCTGTGGCTCATAACCAGAAATCAATGTGTAATGTGTTGGTGCACATAAGGCAATAGTACCCACATTTCTCACTGCTTTACAGTTCTCTCTGCTTTATATGGCCATGGAACTTCAGGCATAGTGTTGTATTGCTCATCAAAGTACCACTTTTAGAAGATTGTACTTGAAGGGTTTTTAAACAGCACTAGAAAGACTCTGCCATGCCACAGAAAAGCTTTTCCTTATGTTAAGTGTACATTTAATCAACATTATGGCAATTACAGCGCTTCTAGAAGTCCTTCACCCTCTGTTTTGTGGCAAGAACTTTGCTAGGATAAAATTGTCATGAGTAGAGGTAATTTGAAATTCATCCTCTTTTTATTTATGTCAAGATAAGATGGAGGGTGGATACCCATCTTTTTCCAATTGGAGGAATTTGTTCTAAATGTGAGAGGTAAATTGTTATAATTTCCATCATTTAAAAATGTGACACTCTTTCACTCTTTCTCAGTCAGCGCTACTGTACAATTTTTCAGAAAAGATTTATTTATGTATTTGTTTACTTAAAAGGCCATGTGATGAGAGAAAGAGAGAGAGAGCAAGAGAGACAGAAAGAGAGAGAGTTGAGGGGGAGAGTTGAGGAGGTGTGGAGTTCTTCTGTCCATTGATTCACTCCCCAAATACCTGATAAGCTGGGACTGGGCCGAGGTGAATCGAAAAGTCTTCATTGGGGTCCCCCACATAGGAGGCAGGGATCCAAGCAATTGGACCATCATCTGCTGCCTCCCCAGGCACATTATCAGGAAGCTGGATTGGAAATAGAGCAACCAGGACTAGAAGTGGCATACCAGTACAGGATGTAGGCATCCCAAGAGGAGGCTTAACCTGCTGCACCACAATACCCACCCTACTTCTGTACATTTTTAATGATCTCTTTGGATATGTTGATTGAGAAGTTGTCATGAGACTTAGTGCCCAATTGAAGATGTCTAAACTTCATGACTTTCCCAAACAATTCTGTGCCCCTATTTTTATGCCTTTCTTTCCCTATAAAGCTATATTTTTTAAAAACCAAAACAAAGATGTTGTCTTCACATGTTCTCATAAAATCATCACTTGGTAACTTATGCCACATATCTACAATGCAGCTCTTCAAACCCATTGCTGGGGAAGTGAAATTCTCTTTCCCTGATCATAATGAAATCCAGATTGTCTGTGAGCATTCCCAAGTTCGGCTTCCCAGGTACCCCTGCAGTAGCATTCTACTTCACATCTTAGGAAAAACCATTTGAAGAGCTCAGATTCACAGTTTAAAAGCACCCTTCCCCTTCCTTCAGATTATGATACTGCTAGATCGTTAGTATTGACCTAGAAGTCCGGCTCAGGCTTCCCATTGATGTGCTGTGATGCTGAGAGAGGTAACATAACCCTCATCTCAAGTCATGGGTCCCCACCAGAAGTAGATCCTCTGAGCTCCATACAGATGATATCACTATTGAAGCAATGGCCTTAGTCTTGGTGTGCATACCTGTGCCACAAGAGGAACACTGCTGAACATGGGTATGATCCAGAATATCCTCCTGTCAAAGGAGATTGAGCTGAAAAACGTCTGCTCGGAGTGGCTTTTTTAAGAAAGTGTGGAAACTGGCTTGAAAATAGGAAGACAAATCTCAAGGAAGAGATGACTAGATGTGCTTTTTTTGAAGCAGTATCTGCCGTGTGGAAAAATGGTAGACTGGTTCTCTACTCATCACAAAATGGTGGAATGACAAGTGTAAATTTGTTTGGCAAATATTTCTGTTTCTAAGCTAAAAGTGTAGTAAATTAAAATAAAAAACAGCAATAAGAGAGCATATTCCCATACCCAATGAGGCAAATGAAGCTTTTAGATGTTTTGGTATAGGGAGCATGACTCTTAGAATCTTACATGGATGCAACCTCCAAGAAGCTTATAGTTCAACAGTGAAAGCAAGTATTTTTATAGCTGTAACAAAAAGTAGAAAATAAGGTTTTCGTTAGGTATTGTTAACAAAGTCCTGTGGGCCACAGAGGAGAAAATGATCCCTCTGAGTGGATAAACATTGCCTTATACTTCCCAGAGCCTAAACTGTGGGCGTGCACATGTACCACAGCTAGATTGTTTGCTTGGAAAAAAATACAAAGAAACAAACTGGGAAAGAAAAGGTCTGAGCTCTGTTGGGTTAAATGCTACCATTGGGACTTGGGCATGTTACCTAACTTCTGGGTCTCTATTTCCTCATCCGGGAAAGAAAATTAGGGTATCTGTCATGATTAAATAATGGAAGTATTGTTAGGATCCAGCTGGATAATGTTTGTAGAAGGTTTTTAAACACTCAAAAAGGCTATGCAAATATTAGTGATTGCTGTGACTTAAAACTTCATCTAGCTTGCTTTTGCCATTTTAGGCAGAGTAAATGCTGAACTTCTGTTGACTTTGAATAATATCCTTACACAGACTAATATATATTTCAAGGTAAGGATGCCTAAATAGTGTGCTATTTACAAGTCTCTCTCTCTCTCTTTCTCTCTCTCTCTCTCTCTGTATTCCTGGGTGAAGGAAAGACAGTTTTGGGGAATCATCATTATGTTCCTCTAACAGTGATCCATTAGAAAGAAAAACTGCCACTGTGATAGCATTTATGCAATACTTACATGCACATTTCTTTTTAGTGAAGATTTTGTCATTGATTTTTAACATGGGAAAACAAGAGACTGGTGTCCCATGGAGATATGTTGACAGGATAGCATGGAAAAAATGGTGTCCTATCTCACCATGTAGTTATGTGATCAGTGTTTACTTCTAGACAAAAAAGTTTAAAAACCAACTTTCATCCAAAAATTCTAGATTATAAAAACAGCAGAAGACAGTCCATTAAGACATCTTCTCCAGGCCTGGCATAGTTCCCTGCCCTCCCAATCTGGTGTTTCTCAGCCTTAGCTGCACCATTGCAATTACCCGAGGAGCTTTAAAAATCCCAGTGCCCAGACTGTACCCCTAACCAGTTAATCCAAAAGATCTGGGAGTAAGCACCAGTTATTAGAATTTTGAAATCTTTCCAGGCAGTTCCAATGTGCATTTCGTTTGAGAGTTTGAGGCGTTCTCTGTGTCTCCTTGTAGTACCATCCCATCTTTTCATTTATAAATTAGAGTGTTATTTTTGACACCTCTGTTGTCACCTTCCTCTCCTCTCATTCTTAGGAAGTTCTATAGATTGTCCCATAGCTGTGTTGGTTTAACCCTTACCTTTCCCAGTACTTGCTAGTCTAGCCTAGGCCTTTACAGCTTAACATCTACTTTGCTTCCTCCAGTGCCCTCCTAGAAGGGATTACCTGACACTTTCAAACACATCCTTCAAACAACAGTTTTGTCATTTCACATAAGGACCTACTCTGAGCTAGGTGTTGTGAAGGGGTTGAGCTGCTGTCTGCAATGCCAGCATCCCATATGAGCACCGCTTCATGTCCCGGCTGCTCTGCTTCTGTTCCAGCTCCTTGCTAATGTACCTGTGAAAGCAGCAGAAGATGGCCCAAGTGCTTGGGCCCCTGTCATCCATGTGAGAGCCCAGCCTTGGCCATTGTGGCTATTTGGGGAGTGAACCAGCAGATAGAAGATCTGATTCTCTCTCTCTCTGTGTCTGTCTCCATCTCACTGTCTGTAAGTCTACCTTTCAAATAAATAAATATATATATATAATATAGTAAATATAAATATATTTATATATAAATATATTTTATATGTGTTTATATTTATATAAATAAATATACATATTTTTTAAAAAAGAACCTACACTGATTTGGCATGATAGAATCCAAATCCTTTATTATCAAACTGTATTTAAAAATTAACCTTCTGATTACTTGTATTTCCTGTTATAACGCTTCACAGTTAGAAGGGAATTTTGGTATTTGGAAGAATAGTTGTTTTTACAACTATGTCCCCTGTGTTCCTGCGATTCTACAAAGGCTTTGGTGCAGGGCCAGGTGAGAGAGATGGAGGAAGAGGTTGAGCAAGGGGTGTATCCAGTATGTCTTCCCCCCAGCTGCTTCCTCTCCTTTCAGCCAGAGCAGATCAGCTGTCCTTCCTTAATAATTTTGGGTTTTGCTAAGGATTTCGTTAGACCAGAAAAGAGTCACTGCTGGAAAAAAAAAAAAAAAAGAAGAAGAAGAAGAAGAAACTTTGCAAACCACTGGGGGCTAATCCTCTCATTTCACAAGGGACGAAACTAACGCTCAGAGAGGTTAAGTGACTCATCCAAAGTCTATAGCTAAAACGTGCCCTTTGTTCCTGCTGGCATGATCTCTCCACTCTCAGAAAAATACGAAGAAATGTCTTGCCAGCCCTTGACACCAGGCCTTATACATTCAGGTGTTCAGCAAATATTTGTTGAATGAACAGTAGAATGGATGCTATCTGGTATTTTTCTGTTTCTGTTCACACTGTTACTTGTAACAAGAATGCTTTATTTAACAACAACAAACAGTCCTTTCACATGGGAAGCAATTCTTCAGCACATATCTCATCCGCTCCTGCCTCAAAGTCTTTCCCTACACCCATGACTGTAATCTATTTGCATATGCTTAAGCCCTTTAAAAACTATCCTGTTCTCTACATTCTTTTCTGGATATGGCTTGCTCCATAGCAAGATTGTATGCCTGTTCCTTAAAGTGTAGGACTCTTGCTACATACAAATTTTATATCTTTTCCAGCATTGACAAAGCTTAATAAATACTTGGATTACTGGGCTGCCCTGTGGCAATAGCCTAGATTTTTAATGCTCCTGCTTATTGAATTAAAACATACTAGAATCAAATATCTCACAATATGAAGATTGTGTTTATACTCAATATAAGAAATGCTTTTTGTTAAAAAATTAAACAAATGGAATTCTGATATCCACACAATTCCTTTCAGATTAAAATAAACTCACATTCTTTTCATTTTGACCTTTTTTTTTTTTTTTAAAGCAAAAGATTGCAACAGGAAAAGAAAGTAGATTAAATAATATGGTGTCTGCCAGAATTTTTTCCCTGAGTTCTTTGAGTATTCACAGCCTCGGTCACTTAATGTGAGCCCTCAATGTGAGGCCAAGCTGCAGCTTCATGGGAAAAACACTTGGGAAATGTCCAATCCAATGGGAGCCAACTCACATTTGCCTTCCTTGTTCAAAGCCACATTTCCTGGCTGCACCAGTTAGAATTTTCCTTTGAAGAAAAAAAAAAAAAAAGAAGAGAGAGAGTGTTTCTGGATTGGTTTCAGGCCCTTTTGTTCACAGCAGTCATTTTAGCTTTCTCCATAGAGTTCTTCATAAGCCAGTAGGAAAACGGATTTTGTTGTTTTCTCTGGACAAATATAAAAATGCACGTTGTGTAAAAATTACACGTTGGTGGACTTTCCAGTAAATGTCCACCTTCTTCCTTAGATTTGAAGTATTCGATGTGCACATTCATGTGGAGATTTGAAAACTTGTTTGCTCTGCATTCTGCTTCACAATTGTGCCAGGCTTAGAGTCATTATGTCTTCCTTTACCTCATGTATTTCTCTTTTGACTCACATTTCAAAAGGTGTATGCATTATATGCAGTCATTAAATATCATATTAGTAATTATTAAATATAATTGTTAGATATATAATTATACAAAGTAGAAAATTCATGGTATCACTTGGAGCCTGCTTCTTGCTCTGGAAAGTGAGGAATTTGGATGACTTCTTCCCTAAGATACACTTAGACCCTGCAGTGCACCTGAAACATTTAGAACTCTTGATATCATTTGCTTTCATTTAGGCTTCTTTCCATCCATTCATTTACATTCATGTATTTGTTCATACAGTAACTATTTTTTGACCTCCTCAGAGAAGTAATAAAATACTTAAGAAAATGAACTTAAGAGTTAATCATGTATTTTAGCTTTAAAACTTAACTTGCATATATACACAACTTCCTTAACTTCCCTAGATATCAGTTTTATATTCTGTAAAGTGAACAAAATGAAGCACTATTGATTAAAATCCTTGTGAGCAGTACATAATTCCTGTCAATAGTTTAGTATACTGTCAGCCCTTGGTATATATTCAAATATTGTATTACAGTTATAGCCTATTCTCTGCTAGGAAGTCTGATAAAAATACCAGAACCAATAAAGCATTTTTTAAACAAGTGCCATCATAGAGTTACATACAGTGAGTTATGGGAGCCCCAAGGAGAATGCATTTGACTATGGGGAGTGAAAGATTGGGGGAAGCACACAAAGGTGGATGTATACCCGGATTTTGAAGAATATGTTGGCAGTTGCCAAGTGAGGAAATGTAAAGTAAAAAGTAGAAGGAGACACTTGTACAAAAACATGGCAGAAAGAAAGGCAGAGTTTTGGAAGAACAAGTCTTTTCACCTGTGTGAGAGATCCTGCGGCTGGGCTTTCGGTAGTCAGTCTGTCTGCTCCCCTGCCTGTTCTCCTAGGATTCCACCTATTGCTAAACAGACTTAAGACCGCCTAAGGATAGGAGTCCACATTTAATTGGTAGCTGGAGGAGTCCAGAGGTAGTGCAGAAGTGAGGTCTTGGTCTTGTGGTTAGTGTTGGCACCTTTAACAAAAATAGGCGTTATTCCTAGCAGTAACCTCAAAAGAGGGAAGAAGAGATCTGGTCTTCCTGAATGCTGACAGAGGGACAAAAAGAGAGATTTGGTGATTAAAGAGACTCTTGATCCTTAATTTTGGAAATACACCATGAAATGTAATAAGTACACTCAATACTGTCTCACTTATGCCTGCAAAGTGTGTGTTTTGTCTCAAAGGTCAAACCATTGTAGAAAAGTGCTCTTGGAATTTTTGGAACTTATTCCCTTTGGATAAACATGATTTTGATTAAATGACAAGGGGTAGTGTCAGGAAGGTAAATGAAGGAATTGAGACAGATGATATAGGGAAAATCACATCTTTTTGTTAAAGACTAGGTTTGTGAAACTGAAGCAAAGGAACGTTTTAAGAGGCATGGGGGAAATAGTCTTAGATTATGTGGAACTAAGGAATATGTAGCCTTTGAACTTCCTTGCTTCTCATATGAACATTCCATAACTAGGCAATGTTGCTTTAAAAGAAAAGACAAAAATACTGTAAAAAGAGGATTTAAAGCTGTCGGGAAGGGAGTAATTAGACTAAAGCTGGTACATTTTAAAAAGCAGGATCCACAAGTTGGCTCACATGATATACATTCCAAGAACCCTTATACATAGCTCCCAGACTTTATCGAAGAGTCAGTAGGCAATTTTGTATGTCACACAAGAATCACAGAGATACTCAAGATGTTTTATAAATGTTTAACCTCAGTGTATAAGAATACACTGAAGCAGTTGTTCAGTTGCCATTTCCAGTGGCATACAATGACAAAAATTACTAAGTAATCACAGACTAGGTTTTGTTGTTGTTGTTGTTGTTGTTTTTGACAGGCAGAGTGGACAGTGAGAGAGAGAGACAGGGAGAAAGGTCTTCCTTTTGTCGTTGTTCACCCTCCAATGGCTGCCGTGACTGGCGCACTGCGCTGATCTGAAGGCAGGAGCCAGGTGCTTCTCCTGGTCTCCCATGGGGTGCAGGGCCAAGGACTTGGGCCATCCTCCACTGCACTCCCGGGCCACAGCAGAGAGCTGGCCTGGAAGAGGGGCAACCGGGACAGAATCCGGCTCCCCGACCGGGACTAGAACCTGGTGTGCCGGTGCCGCAGGCGGAGGATTAGCCTAGTGAGCCGTGGCGCCGGCACAGACTAGGTTTTGAGGAATGAATTGTTCCAGATAAATTTCAATTTTGTTTCATAATAAAATGACAGACCTTTACTTTATATGTTTATACAACTTTCACCCTGTAGGTATTAAGCCCTGATTTAATTTCATCTAAGATAGTATTCCAAGGATATCTTCCATTGTCCAGGGTGATTGGTGTTGTTTATTAGGGCATCTTTCAGGCTTTCTGATGCAATGCCTCTTTTTGATCTTAAAATTAATTTTATCCTTATTTCTTTGACCATCAACAACTCAGTCATAAGTTTCTACAACCATAGTAATTCTTATTGTAAGTCATCCAACAAGAAAGTTCGAGTTCAAATAGGCATGAAACCCTAAAGCAATATGGTATTTAGGATGCACTTTGGTAGCAGAAAAAAGAACATTGGGTAGAATCACAAGAAGTCCAAATGAAATGTGCACTTCAGTTGATAATGGTGCATCAATACTGGTTAATTGACAAATTTGAGATGTTAAAAATATGGGAGACCGGATGTAGAATATAGAGAAACTCTTTACTGTCTTTGCAACTTTTGCTGAAATGTGAAAATATTCTTAAAAATTCAGTCACTTTCCTCCACTTCTTCCATAACACAAACTTGTTGCTTTATTCAGTAACTTTGCATCATCCTTTGACTTCACAAATCTAGAAAGATGAAATTACAGAAAAGAGCAGGAGCACTAAGAGAAGCTGGACTTTAAACAGTCAGGGTGAGGTTGTTTTAATGAGCTAAACATTTCTGTCCTGACAAAGAGAACAATGTGGGGATTTTGAAAATTCTTTCCAATTTTATGAAGGTTTTTTTTTAACTTTTATTTAGTAAATATAAATTTCCAAAGTACAGTTTATGATTAAAATGGCTTCCCCCCCCCCCATAACTTCCCTTCCACCTGCAACCCTCTCATCTCCCACTCCCTCTCCCATTCCATTCACATCAGGATTCATTTTCAATTATCTTTATATACAGAAGATCAATTTAGTATATATTAAGTAAAGATTTCATCAGTTTGCACCCACACAGAACATAAAGTGTAAAATACTGTTTCAGTACTAATTATAGCATTAATTCACATTGGACAACACATTAAGGACAGAGATCCCACATGAGGAGTAAGTACACAGTGACTCCTGTTGTTGACTTAACAATTTGACACTCTTGTTTATGGTATCAGTAATCTCCCTAGACCCTAGTCATGAGTTGCAAAGGCTATGGAAGCCTTTTGAGTTTGCCGACTTTGGTCTTATTTAGACAAGGTCATAGTCAAAGTGGAAGTTCTCTCCTCCCTTCAGAGAAAGGTATCTCCTTCTTTGATGGCCCTTTCTTTCTACTGGGATCTCACTCTCAGAGATCTTTCATTTAGGTTTTGTTTTTTTTTTTTTTTTTTTTTTTTTTTTTCCCAGAGTGTCTTGGCTTTCCATGCCTAAAATACTGTCATGGGCTCTTCAGCCAGATCCAAATGCCTTAAGGGCCAGGCTGATTCTGAGGCCATAGTGCTGGTTAGGACATCTGCCATTCTATGAGTCTACTGTGTATCCCGCTTCCCATGTTGGATCATTCTCTCCCTTTTTGATTCTATCAGTTAGTATTAGAAGACACTAGTCTTGTTTGTGTGATCCCTTTGACTCTTAGACCTATCAGTATGATCAATTGTGAACTGAAATTGATCAAATGGACTAGTGAGAAGACATTGGTACATGCAACCTTGATGGATTGTATGGAACCCCCTGGCACATTTCTACTGCTTTCCTAGGCCATCAGTGGGGAGCTGGATTGGAAGTGGAGCAACCAGGACTCAAACTGGCACCCATATAGGATGTGATCATCATAGGCAGATGCTTAACCTACTATTCCACAGTGTTGGCCCCTACATTATCTTTCTTGAGAATCCACAGAAACCTAACCAAAACTGTAAAACATTAGTGTTTCCTGTTTCACATATTTTGTTTCCTATCTTATGCAAGGAATAGGCCAAATCATCTTTCAGATGGAGAAGACTTTGCAGAACCACGTCCATTCTGCCAATTTGATGGGTCACGTCCTTTCTGAGATAGATGCTAGACTTAAAAGTACAGCTTCAGGAGTCCACAAAGGATGTTATCCTTATTAACAAAGCTTAGCACATCAGCATGTCACATGGACAACCCTGTAAAAATTTGAAAGCCACCTCTCCCTCCTTCTTTTGCAATTTATTTTCTTTTGGTCATGGATATGTTACCAAATGCTGTCTTTATAAATATTTTTGCCTGCGTATTTTGAGTATAAATTCTTTTTTGTACTTATAACCTATGGAATTTCTATTTCTGAGCACCTCTAAAGTGAAATGGACATGATGCATATCTTGGATAGTTCAAGTCTAATGGCTCTCCAAATGGTGACTTCTCATGTTGGTTATATATATTTCAAGCTTGGTTATATGCATTAGTAAAGTTGGGTATTTATTTTTGAAACAAGTCAAACCATAAAGCTGATATTTCTCAATGTCAAAATGTAAACTGAGATAATTCTCAAATTTTCTGATAGTTGATACAAATAATATTTAGTACTTTCAAATATTCTTGGGTCCAATAATTCACTTTACTTTAAATGGTTTGTGCAGATCAGAAGGATGGTATGGATTACCATAAAGGTATGTTTGTCAGCCTGGGTGCACAGGCTATGAATATTCCTAAAACCTATGAAAATTCTTAATTATTTAGGCAAAAAATTTTATAGGAATAAACATAAAAGTTTTCTTTGACAGCAAAAAATTTCTAATTTAAATTTTAATAGAAGAAATATTTAATGGAAAAAACTGATTGTTTTTTACCCCCAATCTGGACACTGAATCTGTAGCCCATGGAAATTTCAAAATATTTCTTCTTTGAAAATGAGTTTATAGGTTACTCAAATTTAAGGAACCTTATGTGATGATTTTAAGCAAAAAGAGATACAAACTCATATGTGTTCTCTTTTAGCATGCTTTACATGTAGATTCAGACTTATGTCTCCTGTTATCTTATAATCATGATTTATTTTCATTTTGTTTGAAAGACAGAGAGACAGAATGAGATATTGCATTCACTGTTTTACTTGCCAAATACCTAAAGCAGCCTGACTGAGCCAGGTCAAAGCCAGGAGCCTGAAAATCAATCTGGGTCTCCTTTGTGTCCTATGTGGGTAGCAAGGACTCAAGTACTTGAGCTATCACTGCCATCTCTCAGAGGGTGCACATTAGCAGGAAGCTGGATAGGAAGTGGAGCCAAATTCAAATCAGGTACTCTGATAGGAGATGCTGGCGTCCCATTCAGTATCTTTTTTTTTTTTTTTTTGACAGGCAGAGTTAGTGAGAGAGAGAGACAGAGAGAAAGGTCTTCCTTTGCCGTTGGTTCACCCCCCAAATGACCACTACAGCCGGCATGCTGCACCGATCCATAGCCAGGAGCCAGGTGCTTCTCCTGGTCTCCCATGCAGGTGTAGGGCCCAAGGACTTGGGCCATCCTCCACTGCCTTCCCAGGCCACAGCAGAGAGCTGGACTGGAAGAGGAGCAACCGGGACAGAACCGGCACCCTGACCAGGACTAGAACCCAGGGTGCTGGCGCCGTAGGCGAAGGATTAACCTATTGAGCCGCGGCACCGGCCCCCATTCAGTATCTTAACTGCTTCCACAAACTCCTGGCCCTCCCTATAGTTTGAGTGACAATTTGATTTCAGACTAGTCTGAATAATTGGGAATAATTAAAATGAAATTAAGTGTACTTCTAATGGATTTGATGACTAATATTGAAGTTCTTGTGCTCTTATACAACATGACTGTTCATACCCTTCCATTTTGTACAAATTGCCCCTCCTCTACAACTCTCCTAAATATTTGCTTTGCAGGACAATATTCTCCTCTCACTAAGTTTAAAAGGAATCTTGAGTGAATATTTTAAAGTATCTCACACACACATACAAACATATATAATATATAACATATTATATAATATACTATATATATATATATATATATATATATATATATATATATATAAAAGAGTTCTCAGCCTGTGAAAATGGCGGCAGAACCTTTAGGGTCAAGAGCCAAAAACGCCCTTGCCATGGCTCACTAGGCTAATCCTCCGCCTGCGGCGCCAGCACACCAGGTTCTAGTCCTGGTCGGGGTGCCGGATTCTGTCCCGGTTGCTCCTCTTCCAGTCCAGCTCTCTGCTGTGGCCCGGGAGTGCAGTGGAGGATGGCCCAAGTCCTTGGCCCTGCACCCCATGGGAGACCAGGAGAAGCACCTGGCTCCTGCCTTCGGATCAGTGCGGTGTGCCAGCCGCAGCATGCCGGCTGCAGCGGCCATTGGAGGGTGAACCAACGGCAAAGGAAGACCTTTCTCTCTGTCTCTCTCTCTCACTGTACACTCTGCCTGTCAAAAAAAAAAAAAAAAAGAGCCAAAAACAAACATAGAGGTGATTTTAATGTGTATATCTCCTGCCCATCCTGTGTCCCCACCCTGCACACTTAAAAGTGGCAGGGTTCCCATACAACTGAGATGCAGAGGCTGCCGTGGTTAAGCAATAACAATGAAGGAGATTGAAGCATGAGGACTTGACAAGTAGAAAAAGAGTGAGCTAGAAACGCAGGTGCTGGGCTCACCAGTGTGCAGATGTCTGGATCCAGAAGCTCTGGGTCTGGGTCAGTGGTTCTCAAGCCCTTGCATGCATCCGAATCAGCCAGAAGGCTTGTGAAAGTGCACATGGCTGGATCGCACCCGGGATTTTCTGCTTCAATAGGCCTTGGGCAGGGCTCTGAAATTCTAATTTCTACAAGTTTCCCAGTGATGTTATTGCTGGTTGTCCAAAAGCTATGTTTTGAGAATCACTACTCTGTTGTTAGAACTTCTGTATTGTAAATATGTAAAGCCACAGCTCCTTCTTGTGTGTCTGATGTCACATGCTCCAGGGTGTCACTGTTCCTACTGTAGGACGGCCCTGTGTCAGATCTTGCAAAACCAGGGCAAACACAAATATATCCTCCTTGTTCAAATAGAACCCTTGGAAGCTAGAAACATAGAAAAAGTGAGAAGCAAAGAGGAAATTGGAGTTCACTGAGCCCCTGTTATATACATTTTTATTATTATTATCCCAGGTCTTTGGATGAATCAAAAGAGACTGTGTTAACCAAAATATGGCGTGAAAAAAAAAATTCATTGCCTTGATTTCAATCAATTTTCTAAGATTTAACTCTAAACACTATTATAGGTAAAAATTTAAAGGTGAGCGTATATTCAGGTTATTCCTAAAGAATCATCTTCAGAAGCTGCTATAGAACCAGCAGGATTAGTGTATTCTAACCAGAAACTTGACTTACCCATCCTTCTTTCATCAGCAAATTCTACATTGCTCAGAAAGCCATGTAAATACTCAATGCCTCTTGTTTTCTGTCTGTGAAAAACAGTCACTGCACCCTTATCTTTTGTCAGGAGCATTGTAGTGGGGACTGTCCTTGTGGTCATCATACAGTTGTTTGCCAGAAACAGATACTAAATGCAAAAAACTGCAGCATCATTTCCAGAGATACAATATCCTATACAAATCCTCACTCCTGTTTCATGGTTTGCCTATATAAGAAAATTCAATTTTATGCAACTTTACAGTATCCCTAAAAATATTGTCACAGCCCCAAGTCATTTAGGCTTTATAAAAAAAATGAAACAATTGCTTACATTATTCTAATTTTAGGTTAAATTTTCTGTTTATTTCAGTGTGTTTTCTTGCTGCCAGTTTGGTTGGTAGTGTGAGACTGAAAACCATTTCATACCAGAATCACCTTTGTCTGAGTTCTTTTCTATATAAACTCTGCAGGCTGGGGGATCCCAGCAATAGCAGTTCTAGAATGCTGCAAATAATGGGAAGATCGTGACACAGGGCATTACCCCAGTAACAAATCTGTGCATTAAAAGAACTGAATTCACGTGCACAAAATAAAAACAAAACTGTGAAAAGTGCTACACTCAGCTAATACAAAACATAAATTTGAAAAGTTCCTCTTTCCCACCTGCCGATAAGTGATAACTGAATTTGTGTTAGTAAAAGTAAACCCAAAAGTCTTCTTGTGACACTTGCAGTTACTTGTATAGTGTAATATAAGGGCGGTGGATACTGAAAAAGATGCAAGAAAACCGAGGGTCTAGTTTGTGATTAATAGCTGCATTCATTCTATAATGATAGTAAGCACTCCACATATGCTGGAAGATGGTGATAATTTTATTAATCATATTTTAAATGTTAGATGCTATTTGGTCACATTATACCCGCTATTCATTTAATCATCTGACACTCTAAAAGATACATTACGTAGTGACTCCATTTTAACATGTGAGGAAACTGAGGTTCAGCTGGTCTTAAACAACTGTGTCGTTATCTCCACCAAGTAATTGCTGGAACTAGGAAATTCTGCTGTGAGCCAGCTCTTTGCAGACTCCAAGCTTTTAACTGCTGTGCCGTATTGCCATTGCCACTACGCTACACTTTCAAGGCCATGAAAATACAATGAAGAACAAAGCAGATGCCAAATCTGCCCCAGAGAGCGTATAATTTCCATGTATCTGAGCTTTAGCTGCTTCTTTGCAGAATGGTGTAAGTTATGGCACAGTGTGGCTTTGTTACTATCAGGTCTTTCATAAATACTAAGCAATTAAGTGAAGGCTTTAATGAAACTAGTACATGTAATTGGCAGAGTAATTTTTGTGTATCTTCTCTCCTTGGGAAATGTATGATAATCTTGGAGAGTTCACTGAACTTGAACTTCTGCACTGAAATCTTGGGGCGAGGCAAAGAAAGGATAAAATGAAGACAGAAAACATGGAACATGTTTATATTCTTAGCTTAAAATTTTCCCTTCTCCAGAAGAGAAGCAGCTGTCAGATTCAACTACTACAGGAAACAGTAGAAATGAAGTCTGTTTCTATAGCTCTCTCCCCTCAGGGATCCAGTGTTTCACAGCAAGTACGTTTCCATTTGAAGGAATCCTTAAGTGAATCACACATCCCAAGGTAGATGTTTATTTACACTTTGCAGATCTGGTTCCAAGGTTCCACATTTAGGGCAAATTAATTCCAAAGCTACCTGCCTGCATCTCTTCTAACTAAGGGACTTCTATGTATTTTAAATAACTCACTCTGTCATAAGCTGCTAAGTTCCTGTCCTCACACACATATTTATATTTTCCAATCAGGAATTCTAACCAGCTGTGCATTGGCATTAAAACATATATCCATAGTGCAAAATACAACTTTCTGGTCTCTTGTATTTTGCTGTATCTTTTTTCTTTTTGGAAATATATAGAAATGGCAATTCAAAGCAATTAAGTGATGACAGATCCCATATTCAAAGAAATGACTAAGAATAAATCAGCTTATAAAACAAGCTAACTTCCCAAAAACATATGGCTAGTGCAAAGAAAATACAAAACTCTGCACCCCAGAGAGAAAATATGTAATTATTTGATTTTATCAACAGTAGGAAAGTTTAAACTTGACTTGTGAACATCATCATTGCTGGTGTTGTTGTTCATGTTGTTGCTTTGTTATGCCAGCTGCCATAGCTTGAAAATACAATGATTTCTCCACTTTGTTTTTCACATGATGGATTTTTCCCTGAATTCCCAGGAAGTCATCTATGGATCCTTCCTCAGTAAGTCATTCTTTAAATATTTATGAAGCCTCCTATTGTGTGTAAGCCTTGATATACTAAAGCCCTTCAGGAGCTTACACTCTAATTGGAGGAGACATACAAGATAAACTTGAAAATATAACTAAGGCATTAAAGCCTTTCTTCTAGGTCCTTAATTGGGGCACATCTTCTACAAATATGTGCCCTCCCCCACCCTTTAGTGTCATGGTTTTTTGAAGGTTACCATAAGAACATAGTACGTGCACAGTTTCCACGATAAATTGTAGTAAGAAAATCAAGGATTCTCCTGTTAACAAAGCCAACCAAATTTTTTTAATGCTACATTAGAACCATTGAAATGACTTCACTTATCTCATTGTCAAATAATTTTTTAATTCTACATTATGATTGAAGAATGAGGAGAAAAAGGAACAAGGGCAATAGCCCTGACCTGGGAACTAACAATAGATCTTGAGGAACTTCAAAGCGAAACAATTATCTCAGCAACAGGGATGATTTGGCGTCTCTGTTAGCCACTTATGACACGTGTGTAATACTTGACATTAATTTAGAAACCAGCAGTTCTAGAGTCCTGCCATATTGCCGGGATATTTCTGTCTCAATAATATATTGATTATATTATTGTAATGGGCTGGCCAATGACTCACAAAGTTGTGAAGAAATTAGGCTAACTATATCTGAGAGAAGTAATGATGAACACTTGAGAGTTATCATTTGTGTTTCATATCTTTGCCATGTTAACACTCACCGATTTGATATCCACCCATGCTTTTTGATACAAATATGAATCGATGGCTACTTTTTTGATGTTATACAGTGCTTAACACATTTATGGGTGCTAAAAAATATTAAACTAGTTTTCCCAGTTAAAAAAGACTATAGGAAAACTAACAGGAGTGAAGTTTTAATTTTGGGTTACTTTCCTGAAACTACTTAGTGTGCTCAGTTCTTTAAACTCCATGGCCAATTTTGGCTGCAGTCTTTCAGTTACTAACATGTTAACTCATCACAGACAAGTGAGAGGTAGCTGTATAAATGTAAATTTACCAGGTTTTTCTTGAATTACAGGGCAGCTAGCCACATGGTATAACGATTTAGAACTCTTGACTTCAGAGTATCAGTGCATCCCATACTAAATGTTTGTTTAAGGTGTATTTTCATGGTCCCAAGTGCCTTTCCTGCATGTAGCACCTCTGACAACACTGCCTTGTAGCTTGCAGACTCCAGTGTGCAGAATCTCTTCACCTTTCTCAACTGGTTAGTTAATATGCAGGTTGATCCCCTTGCAATCTGTACGACTTTTTTTCTGTCTCCTATTCATAAAATCCCCTCCACCAACTCGGTTACCCATGGGATATTTGCCAGTTGCTGGGGTGTAGAAAAATAGAAGACCGCAGCTAATAGAGTGTGCATGCTGCACCTTCACCACTCACAGGGAGTAGGGGCATTGCATTTCTAGGCAATCACAGGCTGGTACAGTATCTTGTAGAATACCATGTGCTGAGTCATGCCAGCTGGGTGGGTAATGTGAATGGTCATGTTACATAGTAGTTTCTATTCTGATCTTGATGTTGTGGTTGGTTAAGTATTATTGATGACTAATTATGTTCCTAAAGTAAACCAATAGCCTTCTTTATAAAGGGCTCTAAAAATAAACAGAACCAGATACAGACTTATCCTAGTAGCTGGAAGTCTCCTCTCTGCCGAAGAATTTTATACAGATGTTGTGCACGGATCTCAGGAGTGTGTTAGATTATGTGTTTCTTGTATTTTGAGGGAGGAATTAAGTTGCTGAGAATACTTCATTCATAAAAGAGATAAAAGAGCACTTCAAAAAGGTTGTAGAAAAATGCTGTCAAAAGGTAAGTTTATTTTGGTGCAAAAAAATTTGAAATACATGCATAAGAAGGATCTTCAAAAAGTTAATGGAAAATGAGTATTGTGAAAAAGCTATCTTAAATTTTCTGGGCACCAAAATAAGCTTTTCTAAAAAAAAAAAAAAGATTTTCATTTATTTGAAAGGAAGAATTACAGAGAGGTAGCAGAGGCAAAGGCAGAGAGAAAGAAGTCTTCCATCCACTGGTTCACTCTCCACATGGCTGCAAAGGCGGGAGCTGCACCAATCCAAAGCCTGGAGCCAGGAGCTTCTTCCAGGTCTCCCATGCAGGTGCAAGGGCCCAAGGACTTGGGCCATCTTCCACTGCTTTCCCAGGCCACAGCAGAGAGCTGGATCGGAGGTGGAGCAGCCAGGACAGGAACTGGTGGCCATTTGGGATGCTGGCATTGCAGGCAGCAAATTTACCCACTATGCCACAGCACCAGCCCCAAGCTTTTAATTTCATGTTCCTGTAGACTTTTTGAAGGATCTTCATATATATTGTGGATGAATTTTAAAAGTATACTTTTAAAGGTTTATCAATTAGTAAAACTGGAAAAGGTGACATGTAAATTTGAATGTGAAGCAATTTAAATAGAAACCTATATTCATATAGCACTATGTGTTATTTATTCATTGACATCATTGTAGTAGTCATATATAATTACCAGTAGCTCCAATTGGGTAATTATTTTGTACTATTAAGGGACTTGCTTTTATGTTGTAAAGGGTTTGTGTGGTTTTAATTATTTTGCTTCTAAACTATGAAGGTCCATATTTAAAACTCCTGTTTCTTTGTGATTTGAGCTCAGAGTTGCCTGCCACATTGTCCGCTGTAGTATTAACACAATATCACTTTAATATTGGACATAATTCTTTGTGGAAGCTAAAATTTAAATAGGCCCACACTTATTTTAATATCATCATAAAATTATTGTGGAGCATGCAAGCAGGTCACTTTAGTTTTTCTAAAGCTCAGCTTCACTGTCCATCAGAATTACATTTTTGCCCTCTTTTTAAGAACATAAATCTTGTGCTGCTCATTCCCATTTTCCATCTAGATATCCTGTTGATTTACAGAATATCTTTTGCTCCTGTAAGAGTGGCCATCAACACTTCTATACACACTAGTAAGTTATAAGTGGGAACTAGAGTGATCCTGAGTTTAATCATACATATTTGTGTTGTAAGGAGAACCATTTATAATCATAAAAGTCCAGAGCAGTTAGAAGGAAATAAAGAACATTTTTATCACAAGGGAAGTAGGGACAAGCATCTTGATGTTTAGTGTCTCGGGAGTTTGAACAGCAGATTATGACTTGTGAAATCTTTGTCATCTCTTTGGAAGAAAGCCACAGTAACAACTTGAAATGTAGAATTTATAAAAGGAAATAGCTTTATTTGTATTTGCTATGACTGACAGTTTGATTATAGAATCTGCCATTTCATTTCACTGTTAATCTACAAATTTTATAATGGGTTTTCTAATTCATAAATATAATAATTAGAAGCTCATCCAGATAATAATACTTGTAAAGCAAAATACGTATTTCTTATTTATGCATAATAATAGAAATACATCCTTATTTCTTTGTTTCTAAAAGCTGAATTATATGTTATTACTAATTGTATGGATTTATAAGATGTACCCTATATGAATGCTACTTGAGCAGATTTTTTTTTCAGTTTAGAAAATATAGCTAATTAAAAGAGCAATTGCTTAGTAGTCACAGTGGTATGTGTGTTTCCTTATTATAAATAAATAATTGGAGGTTATGATATATGAATATATTTGTTTTTGTTGTTAACTGTGCTGCTGCAAAATTCTTCCTGAAGTTTCTGTTAAATCTCTCCTAATTCTTATTATTTTAAGCTTTGCTCTAATCAGAGGTAGAGGAGAGACTTTTTTTTTTTTAACCACATAATATTTTCAAGATTTCTTCTGAAGAAATGGGATTGAATTCAAGTCAGGTTTTCACTCCTACCGCTTGAAGTGTTTATCCAGCTTACCAGTGTCTTGCATGTAGAAACTGTATGTATTATCTTACTTGAGCTTTCAGCAAAGTTCAAGAAAGCTGACTACTTATTCCTTCTTCACATACTTACTTCTTTTGGTTGTGTTCATCTATTGACCATGATCTTCTGACTTTTTTTTTTTTTTCAGCGCCTAGTAATATAGACTTCTCAGTGTCTTTTACTGGATTCTGCTCCCATTTGAACTCTGTGCACTATCATTGGCCTGTCTTTTTCAAACTATGTACTGTCCAGAGGTGCTTAAATTTCGCCCCATACTTCCTTTAGATATCATTTAACTAGGTGCTGATGGCTTTCAAGTTTTTCTCTCTGCTCATGAGGCCTCTGAAACCACGAGGTTCCTCTATTAAATAGGCTATTGACACCCTATTTAGTTGTCCTACAGGCATCTACAAACTGAAGAGGCCAAACAGGTAAGTCTGAGTTTTGTCCCTGCAAACTTTCTCCTCTCTGAGCCTTTCCCATCAGAGTATAAAGCACTACTATTTATTTGGTTGCCAAAACCAAAACTCCCTGAGCTATCCTTGATTTCGCTCTTTCCCTGAGTTTGATCCAGTGCTAATTCATCTGGGCAATAGCTGTTTTCTGAGTAAGGTATATGAAACAGACTTTAATCATTCATGGTCTGGAAGATGTTTCTGATCATATGAGTCCATTTTGACAGCTAGTCATTCTCCATTCTATCATTCCAGTTTAATTCTCTGAATGGCACTTATCCCTATCTTTTTGTATTATTTATGGAGGATTTCTCTTTTTGTTTTGTTCTGATTTTTTTTTAAGTCTCTCTGTTTGAATTTTGCTTGGCATTAAGTAAAGCAGTTGTCAAATGAATGATAGTTTGCTTGTTTGGTTTTTGTTTCATTCGTAGTCATAAGGTTATATTGAAGACCTTCCATATCCTAACAGCTGTGCTAGGAAAGACAATGATTTAGGTAAAATTCCTACCCTAGAGGGTTTCATTGTCTAGTTAGTGTGATAAGGACTCATACCAGTAAAATCTAGCACAGTGTGATGAATGCAAGAGTAGATTCTCATCCAGAGTACATAAGATGCAGTGAAGAGGGAAACATGGAATTGGAGGACTCCCAGTGAAAGGACAGTATACTTAGATTTTATGATAGATGGAATTTATAAGGAAACAATGGGGACTGAAAGGGAATTGAAGACAGCATGCTCGCATATGCCAAGGCACAGTGATCTGTAATACCTGAGGAATCTCCAAACGTTTATTCTTGTAGAAGCATCTGAAGAGTGGAAGGAATCAGGCTGAAAAGGGAGACTGTTAAGTAAAAAGGGCCTGGAGTTTCCCACTAGTAAGCTAAGATGTCATCCTGCAGATAAACTAACACAGGTTGACAGGTTTTAACCAGGTGAAAAGTTGACTTTTTTAGGAGGTGACTAGAAAAGCAGGATTTATTGTAAGACAAAAGGATAGTACATACTCAGATCTAAGTGCAGTCAACCTTATGAGGGAAAAGTGCTACTTTTTATTTTTGTAGTGATGATACAGAGAAAGGATTGAAAGGCAGGGGGACCAGTTAGAAGGACTAGGAGAGGGAACGGATGAAGGCCTGAACACGTTAGGGATGAAGGAAATATGTGGAATGGGAAAATAAGTTATAGGTGAAATCAGCTGTATTGGGGAGTCTGTGTAAGCTACGCAGTGGTTCAGCAGGAGGATGA
This sequence comes from Lepus europaeus, assembly GCF_033115175.1. Taxonomy (NCBI): domain Eukaryota; kingdom Metazoa; phylum Chordata; class Mammalia; order Lagomorpha; family Leporidae; genus Lepus; species Lepus europaeus. The sequence continues at coordinate 106,200,372 of NC_084827.1, read as the reverse complement.
AAGAGCTTGACTTATGCCATGGTTTTATTCTTAGTTATTGGACCAAAATGGAGGATACAGAAAGGAGAGTAAGTTTTCATGAAAACAGTGTTCACATGACAAATTCAGTATGTATTGAGTGTGCTTGAGACTCCCTTTTTTTGTAGTTTTTAAATAATGAACTCAGTAAAAAGTATTTAGTGTGTTTTATGTGTCTGAGAGTGAGAGAGGCAGGGAGGGAGACAGAGAGAAGGAAGATGTTCCAACCAAATGCCCTCAACACCCAGGGCTAGACCACACAAACCTGGGGAGTTGGATACTCAGTTTAGGTCTTCCATGTGGGTAGCAGGAATGCAATTACTTGAATTGCCATCTGTTTCCTCCCAAAGTGAAGGTTAGCAGGAAATTGGAACCAGGAGCCAGAGCTAGGTGGTGAACCTAGGCACTCCAACGTGAGACATGAATGTCTTATCCAGTGGCTTAATGGCTGGCCAGAATACTCATCCCTAAAATAATGAATTTAATTGTTTACTTCTCAAGTTCAAGACTTTGTAAGGAAATATACCACAGTATGAAAAGGTACCTGAACTTATGTCCAAACCAAAAAATGTAGTCATTATTTTGCCACTAGGTGTGATTGTTGCACTCTTGTGAGTGTTTGTGTCCTCATTTCTGTCACCTTGATTCCAGAGTTGGCTTTATCTTTATTTCCAGAGAATGTTACCCTGATATTTTTAACCCTTCTTAATGCATCTTGTATTCCAGGTCTTAAGCCATTATCCTTCTACTGAAAGAATAATAGAATTCTAACTCTTGTAAAAAGATCATTTAAATCAGTCCTGCACTTCTCCCAGCCTCAGTGTCAGTGTCAGACATTCCGTTTTTTGAAAGAAATGCAGTAAGTGAATGTTGGAATAAGCCTTGGAACCTGGTACTCCTAGCTTGGCCACTTGACGTAACCCTCAACTCAATTGTTTATATCATCCTCAATTCTGACTCTCCTCAGGCCCTGAAAACCTGTAGAACTTTGGACAACTGTGGGAGAAAACTGCTTTGTTGATTTGTACCCTCAAAGTATAACTCTCTGGGAGAAGGGCATGCCTGAGGAAGAAGGATGAGGAAAGACCAGAGCACCCTGATCTGTGGACTTCAGGAGATTCAGCATGAGTTTGTGTAGCTCTTCGTGATAGTCTATTGACTTGGGGTTTGCTTGTGAGAAATCCCCTTATTTCTGCCCCTTACTCCTTCCTGTGTTCCTATTCTTTCTATTAAACTCAGCTTTCAAAACCAGAGCCAGATGAGAGTAATGTGTGACTGTAAAAGAAGAGGGTCAAATTCATTTCTGTCGTATATTTGCACATCCTGGGGTTTTAAACAAACAAAATGAGTGTTCATTGCTGATTCATGTTTTACTTTTGGTCCCTAGATCCTTTTCTGCCGTAGTCACGTGGCATGCACCATGGTGGCTTTCATCATATAATGCATTCTGGGTTCTCCTAAATCCTAAAGCACTTTATAAAAATAAAACCATAGGTCTCATTTTTCTGATGAAGAGAGCAAGGCATATAAAGAGGTTTTACAAAGTGATACAACAAATAAAGGAGGAAAAAGAATTCAGGATCATTTTTTTTCACTCTCCATTAAATGATACTCTCTCTTATGCTTTTCTGTTGTCAAAAGCCCTCTCTACATTCTGTATTGTTAGGTCATCATCTCCTATAGTTTGCACAATACGGTGTATTATGGATTGCTCACAAAGCAGCAGATATGAATTCTTTATAATGGATTTATTCTTTTCAATTTTTTGTCATCTTTGGGCTTAATAGAAATAGTTCAGCATGTTATATTGTGTGATCTGTTCCTAAATAGATAAAAGATTTCTGTGTTTTGAAGGAAACATTTATATTGGTTAATTTGCTCCATTGCCTGCAGGAATGTTAGGCTGTAGGAGGAAAACAACTGTTTCCTGACCAATTTTCCCTTAACTCTGCTAGAAACTCTTATTTTAACAGTAAAATAAAGAGATGCAATCCATAAACAATTAAACAAGTGTGTCTTTTGGAACATTTGCCATCCCTTAGGCAGAACATCTTAAGATGGTGACACACATAGGTGTCTTTTCTTACATGAAGAATGGCTCTTCCTCACTTCCCTCCCCAGCACTTAAGCCACAAATGTGGGGATGGAGTGAGCATGCAAATGCCAGCATAGGCGTTTATTACCTGGGTGTGCAGTTCTCTGTCAGCTGCTCTTTGGAGAGCCCCTAGACTAACTACAATAGAAAGAGAATGTGCACTTTCCTCTAAGAAATTAAATACCACTGTCCACAATGTGCAAAAGACTGTGAAATTGAAAATGTGTCCCTGGAGTGGATAGAAAAAAATAATAATAAGTGGCAACTCACAAACAGACTCTTGGCAAATAATCAATTATCTTCTGAATTACTATACAAAACTACAGTTCATTTTGCCAGCCCATTTGGGAAACTGTTCCCACACAGGAGGCAGCTGGCTTAGGCTAGGGAGTTGTTTTCAATTTACTTCCACATTGCCTTCATGTAAACATCACCTGGCCATTGTAGCAGTGTGACGCAATCTTGGAGCTCATGTAATTGGACTGCTGAACTGACTACGAAACAGCAAACTCATTCAAAAGAAACCTGTTGCCTGTTGCATCTTTGTAGCCATAGTACTGACTCACATAGGTTAATTTTTAGCCTGGAGTTACAGTTAAATTTTCTTAAGATTTAAAGACTGGTTGAATGAATTTTATTTTTTTTTCTGGAGTATCACTACTTTACAAACCTAAGTTAAATCTGATTTGGCCTACAGGGAGAGTCAGAGCTGATACACATAAAGGAAAACAAGAAAAGGAACAATGTTTCACTGCTGTCTGCCCAGATACATAAAAGTAGTTGAAATTTATATTGTTTTGGAAAAACACTAACGATTAGTAAATGGAAGGCGAAGTGCTAATAGCTGGCTGCGGGGGTTTTGTGTCAGTACAATTTTAAGTTGATCAGAAAAATTGTATCCTGGAATTTAATAGGCAATACACATTTCTGACGACTTTCCCCAGAAATGTAGGCCTATGGAAATGGACAGGAGTGTCCTGTATCTGTAACTGAAGAAGAGCATGGCAGATGAAGCAGGTTTGGAACCCAGCTGATGAAGAGACTGTAAAGGAAAGAAATGCTGCAGACCTTCAATTCTTGGTGTCCTTGCTTACTTAAAACAAGGCGGAAGCTTGCCACCTTTTAGCTCCTACCAGAGTCCACTTAATAAGACCCAGTCATCTACTCTGTGTAGTCAGTCCTGTTCTACCTAGCCTGACCCCTACTGTACACAGATATGCATTGACGTGCACATAATTATACCCATTTTATAGATGAGGCTATACTGTAATTGCCCAAGGATAGCAACTAATCAGTCACAGTACTGTGTTCCAGCAAGTCATGTTTGCTTGCTAAACTGTTCTTGTTTTTTTGTTTTTTGTTTTTTGTTTTTTGTTTTTTAAAGAAGAGGGGGACGAAAAGGAAGAAGAATGTCAAAAAGCAGAATGAATATGCAGTGATGATAAGGTTACATTCTTCTCTGCCCCATGGGTTCCTACCTTGGAGTAACCCTTTATCATTACCTTAGGGTTTGTTTCCAAAGTTAAAAATCCCTCTTAATCACAAATGCATATGTGTACACCCTCCCCACTTTTCTGAGTTAGAAAGATGCTGCCAAACCATAGGCATAGTTTTGCTTGTTGTTCTTTTTCACTCTTCAATTATTACCAAAGTCTTAGGCCTGACTAGTCCACCTGATGCGAAACCTTGCATTGTTGCAATGCGCGAGGCTGCATAAAATGAAGTCTTGACTTGGCTCTTTCTCAACTTTTGTCAGATGGAATATTCTCTCTGTATCTTGCAGACATTATTAATTGATGTGTTGTCAACACTTCCATAAATATTTCTATGCAGTAGTGAGTCTTGTCATTGAAATGCATGCTGTCACAATTCAACACATTTTTCTACCTATTAGAGCAGACACTGTCAGTGAGAAGAGAGTGAAGCAAATCTTAGCAGGTGTATCAGTTCTTTCATTCCTAAATTACATTATGCAGCACTGAATACTGCTAGGAAACTTGGGAATAAGACAGTCCTACCAAACCATTTAGGCTACCCAGAAGGCTTGAGGGAGCTGAAGCACCCCTGAAGAGGGAGTTTGACTCTTTTAATACAAGAAGATCCAATTGTTTTTCCTTAATTCCCTTTTAGAGAGTTGTATACAGGAGAGGACTCCTTTGTGAATATAGGTGACATTGTTGTTTTGAGTACTTTCTGGCCTTGAGATTATATGTTGGGCACTGGCAGTTGTTGGATGAGAGTGCAAGAGTATTCACAACTTAATGTAATTTAGGTGTAAAGATGGATGCACAATAAAGTGTTGTTTCACTCTCTCCTTACTGATGGGATCTGAGGACAAGGGAAAGAAAACATGGGAGCTGTTTCCTAAGAAGACCTACCAGTAACCTCCGTGTGCCCACATGCCCTGGGTGTCCACCCAACCCTTTTGGTTGCCAGTGCTGAGGTCCTGGCACACAGTCCCACTGTGTAGAAATTGGACATTCCACAAAGGGGACAATGGGGTGCTCGGTGGCTACCCATCAATAGCCACGTCCTCCCCAGGAACATCCTGGTAGTATCTGTTGCCCAGATGACAGTTTTCTCCCCAAGAAAAGGAATAACAGGCTTGCTATTTAAAAACTAATCTTGAGGTTGATGTTTTTCTAGACTTTCTCTCCTCTTTTCCTTTAGTAGCTAGGTAAATAGGTTACTATTACTCTCAGCTTTTGTGTTATGTTAAACCTGGAAAAGTGAGCTCTATTACAATGTGTACTTCATTCTTAAACTTCCAAATCACAAAACTACCATACACAGTATACCTAAAATTTCCAGAATATCAAATTGAAGAAACTACTGTATCGTGTACCATATATTTGTGAAATCATTGAAATATGAATAATTCCTCTTCTTTCTACACTATTTGGTATTACCTACTAAAATGTATAGTAAAGCACTCTGCATCACTCTTATTACTAGTGAAAAGAACTTGTTGCTGGTTACATACAAACTTCTTTTAATTACATGAGTCTTCTCCTTTGTCTTATCTGACAACTGTAGAATTCTTCTTGACTGTTCTTTTTTTGTTCTCTTTTAAATTTATTTGATAGAGAGACAGAAAAAGAGAGATCGCCCATCAGCTGGCCCATTCCCTAAATGCCTGCAGCAGCTGCTTACAGGGGTTGAAGTCAGGAGCTGAGAAAGCAATCCAGTTCTCTCATGTATATGAGAAGGGACCCAATCACTTGAGCCATCATTGCTGCCTCCCACAGTTTGCAGCACTAGGAAACTGGAGTCATGATCCAGAACCAAAAAGCGAACCCTCTTGGATTTTCAGCTTCACTCAGGCAACTTTGGGAGATCCCTGTTCAAACACAAACATACACCCACATACACGCACACATACACGCAAGCACACATGAACTCACAGAGAGGCACAGGTTGTCTGCCTGACTTCCTGATCTTTGACCTACCCCAACATTATGTGAGGACATGCTGCTTCCGACACATTCTGTGCATTTTGTGCCAGCATTTTCCAGTGAAATTTATTGTGTTTAGGTTTCCAGGCTACGCATTTACTGTGAGACAATTTATTATGTCATCCCTGGAAATTAAATTTGTAGAGTGAGGAGGCTTGTTTAAAACAAAGTTCTGTGATGCCTTCCAATGGAACTGAATAGAAATTGATGGGGGACTAGGGGAAAGGTGGATTTGACATAAAATTAGCATCAGACTCAGTGTCCTTATTGGAAATGTTCTTTCTCTTTTGGAATTTACTACCTCTTCATCATCATAAGGAATGAGATATGCCTGGCAAGCATTTGTGTTTTTTTTTTCCTCCTGGAGTGGCGGTCAGTAAAGTCAGATTCTTTGGGTGGACAAAAGAAAAATAGAGGTTTCTTATTGTTTGCTTTCAGTCTGTTGGATCTTTAAAGATGGCCTTCTTTCTGTTTTCCATTTATGCTATATATCTGCTTATCCATATACCTTCAGATCAATAAAGAGTGGATATTTTAAAAGTATCTGTAGTAGCCAACAGCTGGAATCATGCCAGGCATCTTTACATTTTAAATTCTTCCTGGGTTCTAAAGGTGGATGAAGCCAACTTTCCTTTTGACTCAGCAGGCAAGTTTTGCTATGATAAGAGTATTGCTATTTTAAAAAGCAGCTCTTGACAATCTAACTCCAGAAAGCATTCCTACCCTGTGACATAGTACAGAGACACCTGCTTCCTTATTGATGAAACAGAGGAAAATAAGGCCTGTGAGAAGCAATTTTAATCATTTGGCAGCTTAGTTTCTATCTCCCCAGCTTGAGTGAAAAGTCTCAAGCTCTCTTACCTTATTTAGTGTCCTGGTTTTTCTGATTGGCGAGGTGGAGCCATTCTAACCTTCTCAGGCATGGCACATAACAGAAATTTGTCTTGATGAGGCCCTCCACGAGGGGTCCTCACTTGGTTGGCAGCATCTAAGAGGCTGGATTAGTTCCAGAACCTAGATGTTTTGAGCACAATTTCAACTGTTCAAGTTTTACACTTTTATGGGATACTGTCATGTTTTTCTGTTTCATTCTAACCATAATGTTTTACTGCCAATCTAGCTCTGATTTAGGCTGATACGTCACAGCTTCTGACTCTTTAGTACACTTGATAAGCAACAAGCCGTATGTCATGATCATTGATCAACACTAAGGAAAAATTTATGCAGCTCCAAAATTATCTCCAGATACCTCTAAGGGTAAGGGTCAGCAACTGGAGAAGGTAATGTTAATTAATAATCTTAAACATTCATTTGTCTTTGCACATGGACAGTCTTGGGGAGATAATCATATTTGTGTGCTGACACAGGTTACCTATTTGATTATGTGTAAAAAAAAAAAAAAGAAAAAAAAAAACAACTACTTATTCCTAATCTGAGCCATTTTATTCCAAGTGGTGTTCTTAACCTTGCTTGAATTTGATGTGGTTAAAAGAGTTGTTATGTAAAGTGTTGAAGAAGCAATGAAAGATTCCCTGGCTCAGGCCACTTATACTGTAAGTGTCTCCAGAATATTAGTGGGACCTGAAATGTCTTTTCTTCCTGGAGTGTTTAGAGAAGGACTTCTCTTTGCAACTATAGATCAATCTCTGTGTGTGTGTGTGTGTGTGTCTAGAGGAGTGGATGTTTCATTACAGTAGACATTATAATCATTAGAGCTTAAACCACATGTTTGTCTCTGAGAAATCAAGATATATGTGGGAGAGAAACAGTATCAGACCCAAGATTCTGAAATATAACTGGATTTTACAAGACAACATATCAAAATGAATTCATCACTCATGAATTATAAAAATCTGATTATCTTTCAGTGAGGAGGATATTATTAGTGACAAGAGTCACGAATTTGATGGTGGAAGTTAGGAACATGGAAAGGGTGTGGTATACAGGATGCTTGCAAACTGAGTATATTCTATGTCCAAGGGCTAGCTGAACATGTATCACAAGCTGAATGGTTGCTGTCTTCTTTTTTTTTTTTTTTTTTTTTTTTTTTCCTGTTGCAGCCTTTACCACATCATCTAGTTGAATATTTATTTGTGGTCTTGTCTCCACCATTGGGCTGTAAGATTCTTATAAAGTTAAGGAATTTTTATCTTTTATCTCTGGCAATTGGCAAAAAGAGATGTCTGACATAAATGAGATTTGTTAAATGAGTATTTGAGAGCCATTTATGCTACAAAATCCATCCAAGAGTCATATGATTTGTCAAATGTCACACATTTCAACTTGAAAGAAGGTCATGGCAAGAGATATTGAATGTCCTAGCTAGAAGCTATTCCCTTTTTTTTTTTTAAAGATGATTATTATTATTATTTGAAAGGCAGAGTTACAGAGAATCAGAGGGAGATAGAGAGAGAGAAAGAGAGAGAGAGAGAGAAAGAGAGAGAGAGGTCTTCCATCCTGTGGTTTACTCCCCAGATGGCTGCAATAGCCGGAGCTGAGCCAATCTGAAGCCAAGACCCAGGAGCTTCTTCCGGGTCTCCCACACGGGAGCAGGGGCCCAAGGACTTGGGCCATCTCTACTGCTTTCCTCAGGCCATAGCAGAGAGCCAGGTTGGAAGTAGAGCAGCCGGGTCTCAAACTGGCACTGATAAGGGATGCCGACACTGCAGGCGGCAGTATTACCCGCTAAGCCACAGCCGGCCCCAGAAATGATTTCTTGGTGTAGAACAAAAAGCCACTGTAATATATTTATATATGTATGGACACACAAACATACATACTCACATTTAAATTTTTTTTTTTTAATTTGAAAGATGAGGAGAGAGAGAAGAGAGAGAGAGATCGATCTCAGAACTGCTGGTTCACTCCCCAGATGTTCTCCATATCTGGGCTGAGCCAGGCTGAAGCCAGCAGCCCAGAACTCAATCCAAGTGACCCACTTGTTGACAGGGACAGATGTACTTTAGCCATTCACCTTCTGCCCCCAAGGCTGTGCATTAGCAGGAAGATGAATTGGAAGCACAGCTAGGACTTGATTCTAGGCACTCTGACATGGATGCACATGTCCCAAGTGGTGTCTTAAGTACTACTTCAAATGTCTGCCTCACACACCAGTATTTTTAACACAAGATAAGTTTGAGCATAAAGTTTTAAGATAACAGAGATGGAAGCATATGTATGTAAGACTTACTTATTTGAAAGGCAGAGTTACAGAGAGGAAAAGGCAGAGAGAGAGGTTTTTCATCCACTGCTTCACTCCCCAGATGGCTGCAATGGATGGAACTGCGCCAGGAGCTTCTTCCGGGTTTCCCATGTGGGTGCAGGAATGCAAGGACTTGGGCCATCTTCTACTGCTTTCCCAGGCCATACCAGAGAGCTGGGTCAGAAGTAGAGCAGCCTGGACTCGAACTGGCATCCACATGGGATGGCGGTACTACAGGCAGTGGCTTTACCTGCTACGCTACAGCACCGGCCCTGGAAGCTTATATTGAAGACTGTAGTCCAACTTCTCATGCAGGCTGGAGTGTCCTTTACAATTTATTCCTCTCTTGCTGATAACTCTTTTCCTTTGTAAATTAATAAAATATACCACTTGGATTTTTCCAGCATTTTTTAAGTAAAATAAGTAAATCTGAAAGACCTTGAAAAATAACTAGGGATAGTGCCTAGCACATAATGAAGGTTTATTTCCTTGCCATTCTCCTTCTTCTTTACAAAACTATTTTTTTTTAGCCTTTTGGGTTTTTTTTTAAATTAAACTTTTATTTAATGAATATAAATTTCCAAAGTACAGCTTATGGGTTACAATGGCTTCCCCCTCCCAAAACTTCCCTCCCACCCGCAACCTCCCCTTTCCCGCTCCCTCTCCCCTTCCAATCACATCATGATTCATTTTCAATTCTCTTTATATACAGAAGATCAGTTCAGTATATATTAGGTAACGATTTCAACAGTTTGCCCCCATATAGCAACACATAGTGAAAAAAAAAATACTGTTGGAGTACTAGTTATAGCATTAAATAAGAGTGTACAGCACATTAAAGACAGAGATCCTACATAATATCTTTTTTTTAAAAAATTAATTAATTTTCTATGCCATTTCCAATTTAACACCAGGGTGTTTTTTTTTTCATTTCTAATTATCTTTATATACAGAAGATCGATTCAGTATATAATTAGTAAAGATCTCATCAGTTTGTACCCACGCAGAAACACAAAGTGTAAAAATACAGTTTCAGTACTAGTTATAGCATCACTGCACATTAGATAACACATTAAGGACAGATCTCACATGGGATGTAAGTACACAGTGACTCCTGTTGCTGACTTAACAATTTGACACTCCTGTTCATGGCGTCAGTAATCTCGCTAGGCTCTAGTCATGAGTTGCCAGGGCTATGGAAGCCTTTAAAGTTTGCTGACTTTGATCTTATTCCGCTAGGGTCATAGTCAAAGTGGAAGTTCTCTCCTCCCTTCAGAGAAAGGTACTTCCTTCTTTGATGGCCCCGTTCTTTCCACTGGGATCTCACTCACAGAGATCTTTCATTTAGGTCTTCTTTTTTTTTTTCTTTTCCATGGTATCTTGGCTTTCCATGCCTACAATACTCTCATGGGCTCTTGAGCCAGATCCGAATGCCTTAAGGGCTGATTCTGAGGCCAGAGTGTTGTTTAGGACGCCTGCCATTCTATGAGTCTGCTGTGTATCCCATTTCCCATGTTGGATCCTTCTCTCCCTTTTTGATTCTATCAGTTAGTATTAGCAGACACTTGTCTTGTTTGTGTGATCCCTTTGACTCTTAGACCTATCAGGGTGATCAATTGTGAACTGAAATTAATCACTTGGACTAGTGAGATGGCATTGGTACATGCCGCCTTGATGGGATTGTATTGGAATCCCCTGGTACATTTCTAACACCATCATTTGCGGCAAGTCAGATTGTAAAAAACTATCTTAATCCATTTCATGCTGATCTTTTTGTGCTTAGAAATTAAACACAAAACTGATTACACTAATTAATATTGCCAAGCTTTAGAGTGGATGGGAGTTCCTGCTACTGTAAAGAATTAGTTATCTAAAGTCCACTCTTGAGGATAAGTGAAATCCTGATTCACAGGTCCGTGTCTTCATCAATAAAGTATCATTTCTTAGTGCAACTGATGTCACAAACTCTTTCAAAATTAAAGCCAAATAGCATGAGGTATTGCCTATAAACAATTACAATTTGTAAATAAACACTTTTGAACATTCCAATATATCTAATTTCAAATACAAATAATTATGCAGTGTAATAAATGTTGCATAAGACATTGTCCAGGATTCAGTGATGCAATCTCCATGATAGTTCTAGATATGAAATGAAGTCAATTAAATTGTATAGGAAAGCTGTTTTCTTTCTTGCTCCAAAGCCTTATTGTTATTCATAGGCCAAGACTCTCCCCTATTCAAAATCAGACGTCTGAATGCTGTCATTCTCAGATTCTTTTTAGATTCTCATTAACACTTTGCACCAATTTGGGAAGGCATTTATGCACGTTTAGGTTCACAGCTAGGAATGTCTTACATGATGTTAGTTAGACCTTAAAAAGATCTATAGCCTTTATATCATTTTAAAAATAAAAGTGTCTGGGAAAATGTACCCAAAATAAGAAGTATAATAAAAAATAAGTGGCACAGTGGGTTAAAGCCCTGGCTTGAAGTGCTGGCATCCTATATGGGCTCAGGTTCTAGTCCCAGCTGTTCCTCTTCCGATCCAGCTCTCTGCTGTGACCTAGGAAAGCAGTAGAAGATGGTCCAAGTCCTTGGGCCCTTGCACCCACGTGGGAGACCTGGAAGAAGCTCCTGCCTCCTGGCTTTGGATCGGCGCAACTCCGGCCGCTCTGGCCATTGTGGCCATCTGGGGAGTGAACCAGTGGATGGAAGACCTCTCTCTCTGTCTCTACCTCTCTCTGTAACTCTTTCAAATAAATAAAATAAATCTTTTAAAAAAAGAACTAAGAACAAAAAGCAAAAATATTTTCCTCCAAACTAAATTTGTGTTGCAACAAGTCTTGTGTGTGTGTGTATGTGTGTGTGTTGACTTCTGTCTTACAGATGGAGATTCATAGGTGAGGGATAGGTTAGTCCTGAATAGATTAAGATCACATAAACATTTTAAAGTCAGATATTTAAAATAGATGACTTTCTGATATATAGCATTAGCAATGATATTTTAAAATATTAAAACTGATGTCTTAAGGTAATCAATATATCACAAAAAATTGTCACAATTATATTCCTAATGGAAACAATATATGAAGCTTTTGTTAAAAAGATTTATTTTATTTATTTGAAAGGCAGAATGACAGAGAAGAGAGAGAATGAGAGAGAGACAGAGAGATTTTCCATTGGTTTATTCACTCCCCAGAGAAAGAGAGAGACAGAGAGAGCGCTTTCATTATTGGTTCACTCCCTAGATGGCCCCAATGGTCAGGGTCGGTTAAAAGCCAGGAACCTGAAGCTCCATCTGGGTCTCCAGTGGCAGTGGCAGGAGCCCAAGCATTTGGTCCATTTTTTTGCTGCCTTCCCAGGTGCATTAGCAGGAAGCTGGATCAAAAGTAGAGTAGCAGAGACTTGAACTCTAATATGGGGTGCTGGCTTCAGAAGCAGCGATTTAACCTGCTGTGCCAAAGTGCCTTAAAGAAAAAAAGATAATTTCTTCAACTTGATATCCAAAATACTTTTTTCCTTAATTTTTTCCCATTTTAAAATATTTTCATTATGTATTCTTAAGTTTATATTTTAATAGGGGAAAGTGCATAAATCTCAAGTAAGAGTAAATTTGTAGCAAGACTGGTGACTGTGCCTTTTCTTATTCACAGTATCTCCCACAGGGCCTAGAATGTGACGTAAATAGATAATATTTGTTGAGTGTTTATTTTGTGCCAGTCATTGTTCTGAGCTGTGTATGTATTACCTAAATTAATCTTCGCAATAATTTTATGAGGTAGGTACCAAATTACAGATACAAAAACTGAAGTCTAGAGAAGTTGGATTGTATTACCAGAAATTACATGGTTAGTTAGTAATAGGGTGGCAATTCAAGTTCTGGGGATTGTTGTTTTGTGCATCAGTTACTATGCCTCTTGGAATGCCCACATCACATGTTAGAGGGCCTGGGTTTGAGTCCTGGCTCCATGCCTGTTTCCAGCTTCCTATTAATGTATACCTATGGTGGCAACAGGTGATGACTTAACTGGTTGGGTCCCTGCCATCCATGTGGAAGATCTGGATTGAGTTCTCAGCTGCTGACTTTGGCTTGGCCCAACCCTGGTTGTTGTGGGCATTTCAGGAGTGAATCATCAGATATAACATATATCTCTGTCTCTCTGCATTTCAGATAAAATAAATGAAAAAAAAATCAAACTCTGAAATCATTTTCTAGACTATCTCTTAATTGCTACTGTGTTATGCTCCATCTATTAGACAACCTTTAAATGTTGAATAAATGAGAGAATGATATGATGAAGACAAAAAAACTACCATTTTCTGTTAGTGTTCACTATCTTAGGTTCTCAAAAGACAGAGTGATAGAATGGAACACATATATTTAATAAAGCTAGGATGGTGTGTATATGTTGGAGGGATCACAGAGAGGTGAAGCAGTTGGAATGTGTTTAGGTGTTTGTGAATTCTTTTAGGTCATTTATGTAACCACCCAGTATGTATTAGGCTTACTATGAGTCAGATTCATTTTTCACAAGAACTTCCCCTCAAAATGATATATATGAATTAAAGGGGAAAGACCAATAAAAGGAGTGGGCCAAAAGTAAAAGAATTGATCAAAATATTTATATCTAAGGCAAAATCAATTAGTCTTCTTTTGTTCCATAGTAACTACACTGATCAGTTTCTGCATATGCACCTACTGTGCATAACATCATTCATTTCCTGCAATGTCTTTTTTTAAATCTATTAATCAGGAATGATAATTAGAATTGAGTTTTTAAATAGCAACATTTATTCAGCAAACACAGAAATTTTTAAAATTATAGATTATGGCCTCTTGGAATTACAGGGTATTTGTGAGGCCCAAGAGATGGAAGTAGGAATAATTCATCCTTCTTAAACTAGAAAAATTATACAAAATTTCTTTATCAGAGCATATTCTAATTAACCCAAGCAAGAATTTTGATTGCATAAATGTTTAAACTGAAATATTATTGCCTAAATTCGGGTGAATATATTTGCTGATGATCCAATATAATTAACTACACAAGTAGTCACTTTATTATTTAATTATTTGTTAAAATATATGAAAGTTTTATAGTTATTTTCTAGATTTATTCTTGACATTTTTGCTTGGTGAAAACATGCATATATGTGTGTGTTAGCTAATGGATATATTCCTGTCACCTTCCTCTCTTTCATGGAACTCTCTTCTCTGAATTGCCTGACACTAAGTGATCTAAATTTTTAAATATAGGCAGAAAAGCTGTTATTTTTTATTTAGCTTTTACTGAGTAATGGAATTTGTGACATTATTATTTGCCACAATGTTATTTTGTGTCTCGATTAGTGTTTTTTGTAAAGGACCCCAAGCTATGTGTACAAAAGGCGCTATGTGAGCTATGAATGAAGGGCAAATGACCTTCATTCAAACAGATCCAAGTAGTTATTACCAAAGTTTTAAGCAATTTGAAATGCCTAACTGGAGGTATGACAACAGTAATTGTGGATGTCCTTAACAGATAACGGTACACATTTTCATCAATGAACACCCCAAGTTCACTTTTAAGAAGCAGTTATTATTGCATATAAGTTTTTCTTGAATTAAGTTCTCAAGAATTAACTTCTTGAGCAACCCTTGCCTGCTGAATATATTAATGCTAACAATAACACGATCTAGTGTTATCATAAATCATTTTAGCTGCAATATAAAGACTTGCTATCAAAAGTCTGACATCTTCCAAGCACAATGAGTTGAGCTTAGGGGCACTGCCAATATTGTAACTTTTTGAGTCATACAGTGGCTGCCAGCAGAGTAGCAAAAAAATAACTTTCTTTTGTCCAGGTTAACTCTTATTTTTGGAAGTCTTACATTTCTTACTGCATAAATAAAACATAAATATGGGCAAAATAGTTAAGGTGCATTTACCAGGCCAGCCTACAACCCCTTTCATCAGCCACAATGCATCTTCTAAATAACCGGTTTTCAGAAGTGTTATAACAATAGAACCGTTTGTTTTCGAGGTAAGTCAAATTACAAAATAGATAAAAGCAATGAATGAATAGAAGTCTTTAGGATTTGCCAGACAGTATCGGTACAACATCTTTTTTTGGCTTGGTGTACCACCCTTGTCCCACTGAGCCAATTTGAAAATCATCAGGCTTTCCTCTGGACTTAACAGCCACGTACAGCTGAAACTTTTGCTTTAGTGCATGTACAAAGTCACAGTATTTCAGGAAATTCAGTAGCTGTACTATCAGATTTCTCATCTAGAACTTACTTATCTGGCAGTGCTAGCCACCCCGACCATCAAAGTTTATATTAAAAGGCACATGTACTAAAGCCATACATTCTGTTCATAGGAAAAGCCCTGCGATCTCTCACTTTGAAGCCATCTTCCTCTTTCACAAAGATCCTATCAGCTTGGTTGTCCAGTATGCCATGTCTATTAGAGACAGGACATACCTAACAGCGAGAGAAGAAGAAAATACATGAAAATCAAAACCAGAAAGATTAGAAAGACATTTACCTGGAATGGGCCTTTGCCTCAGCAGCGCAGTCACTGCTTGGGACACCCACATCCCATATTGGTTCAAGTAGCGGATCCTCCACTGTCAACTAGGTTTCCTGCTAGCTCATCCTGGGAGGCAGCAGATGATGTGACAAGTATTTGGGTCTGTGTCACCCACATTGGAGACCCAAACTGAGTTCCTGGCTTCTGATATCAGTCTGGGCCAAACCTGGTTGTTGTGGACATTTGAGAAGTGAACCCATCTCTGTGTGTGTTTGTGTGTGTGTGTGTGTGTCTTTCAAATAAATTGAAAATAAATTAATTTTAAAAATCTATGCCATTTTAGAAAATATATGTACACATATGATATATAAGATATAGATATATGACATATGTGCTATATATAATATTATTATTTTTTTAAAAGGTTTATTTTATTTATTTGAAAGACAGAGTTACAGAGAGAGGCAGAGACAGAGAGAGAGGTCTTCTATCCACTGGTTCACTCCCCAGATGGCTGCAACGGCCAGAGCTGCGCTGATCTGAAGGCAGGAGCCAGGAGATTCTCCGGGTCTCCCACGTGGGTGCAAGGGCCCAAGGACTTGGGCCATCTTCTACTGCTTTCCCCAAGCCGTAGCAGAGAGCTGGATTGGAAGAGGAGCAGCCAGGACTAGAACCGGCACCCACATGGAATGCCAGCACCTCAGGCCAGGGCTTTAACTTGCTGAGCTACAGCCCCGGCTCCTACATATAATATTATATATAAAATTTGGAGTCACTTAATATAGAATCAAGTAAGTAACCCTAAATGTCTGAATGTGTTACTATAATAAGTAATTGCAATACAGATATCTATAATGATGAATAATATGATCAGTAATAATGGTAAAACAGGTTAAGTAGTGGAGCATATATAATATCTTAAAACTTATGAATGTGCTGTAGTGGGTATTTGCATAACAGTTAAGATGCTGTTTAAGATGCTTATATCCCATGTAGGAGTACTTGAACTCAGGTCCTGCTCTGGCTCCCAATTTGAGCTTCCAAAAAATTCAGTCCCTGGGAGGCAGCAGGTGGTAGTTCAAGTAGTTTAGTGCTTGCCACCCATGGGGCAAACCTGGATTGAGTTCCTGGCTCCTGGCCTTATCCTGTCCCAGCCCCAGGCCATGGCAAATATTTGGGGAGTCTATCTTTCTGCCTCTCGAAAAAGGTATGAGGGGTGGATGTCGTGGTGCAACAGGTTAAGCAGTATCTTGGGGACACCTGCATCCCATATTGGAGTGCCACTTCAAGTCCTGGCTGCTTTGCTTTTGATCCAGCTTGCTGCTAATGCACCTGGGAATGCAGTGGTGCTTGGGTCCCTACCACCCACATGGTAGACCAGGCTGGAGTGTCTGGCTCTTGGTGTTGGCCTCTCCTAGCCTTGGCTTTTGCTGCCACCATTTGGGGCATGAACCAGTGGACAGAAGATCAATTTCTCTCTCTCTCTCTGTCTTTCAAATAAATAAATCAGGAAATCTTTTTTTTTAAGTATGGGCATGCTAAAGACTAGTTTTAAATCACAAATAACTAAATGTCAAATCTGTGTGTCAGTCTCACTCCCTTCTCTCCCTCCCTTGTCACAGCCTGCCCAGGACAGTGAAGTACACCTAGGCAAAGAAATCAAATCTGTCTTCACATTTTGGCTTTCGCTTTCTAGCTGTGTGATCTGGCCAGTAATGTTACTCAACCTCTCTCTGTAAGGATGAGGTTTAAAGAGACACGTGCTGAGCAAATTAGTGATTACATGTTTTTCTTTCATATTTGACAAGGATAAGCTTTAGCTAATTACATTTTATCCTCTTCTAAATTTCCTCTTGTAAACTCACTATTCATGCCATTGCACCCTAGACTTCAATGTTGGTTATCTATTGCCGTGTAACAAAGCAGCCCAGAACTCAGTAGCTTATAGCAACTTCTTATTTCTCATAATTTTGTGCTGACTGGTATAGGTGAGCAGCTCCTCCAAGTGCTGTTGGCTGGGGTGCTCAAGTGCTACAATGTTCTTTGTGGTCACTCAAGTGTCCCGTACTTTGGCAGCATCACTGGATATCTAAACCCAGCTGAGACACCACACAGCTCGGCTTCTCTCTCTGTTGATCTGGGGGCCTCTTACTGTGCCTCCCATGGCTCCTCTTCCACCCCTACAACACATACATGGCCTCTTTCCATGGTCTTTGCATAAGGGTGGGAGACTTCTTAGATTACAGATCAGGCCCCCAGAAGCAAAAAGAGGAGAAGGTGTCAGGACTTTTAAAAGTTTACCAGTGCACATGGCTCAGGATTTCTTCTGCTGTGTTCTGCTGGGGAGAAGGAATTGCAAGTGTCTGATTCAATACTCTGTAGGAGGGGATTAAAGAAGTCTGGTTGGTGTGGTTCCTTGGAGGCCGCTGTGGAAACCAGTTGTGCAGTATTGGTTTTTTGATTCGTTGTCTCTGACCTGACCTCATGGTAAAGGTTGGTAGTGCTGTGCTATGGAAGTACAGGGGAGTCCTCTTTGCAATTCTGCTTTAATTCGGAAGCAAAGCGATTTTTAGGTGTCAACAAGTGAGAGATGATTGCATTCAGTTTAGATTCAAACACAGTTTGTCCCAATGAGGATGGATACAGTAGTCCATTATGTATAGACTTGACTTAAACGCAGTATATTTTTAAGCAGAATTTGCTTTGAAAAAGTCTAATCTGCTGTTATGACCAGCCCATCCTTAACTGGGCCAATGTTCTTTTAAAGTGAAATTCACCATCTCACATCCTTTTCATAGAGTCACAAGCTAAAGGTGACTGGAGTAAAAAAAAAAAATGAATGGAAGAATATTTTAGAATTAAAACAAGTGTTTATGGCATAGGATTACTAAATATGATCACTGGTTTTCTAAATTGCGTTAATTTTGTCCAAATTATTCAGGTAGTTAATTTTTGACATACTAAGATGAGTACATATTGTCATTTGCCTTTCCACAAACCTGTATTATTAAACAGTGGCTTAAAATGCCTGAGTCAAAGCCTCTGAGAATCTTTCTAAGAAAATGCACATAAGCTCTGAATTTTATATACAATATCCAAGGGTTTACAGACATAGCCAGATGCATCCATGAATCCCAGGTCAAGAACTCCAGTTTTAAAAGTCATTAAATCCCAAATGACAGGAAAAACATGTTTCTTGTGATATTCTATTTCCCGTGGCAGGACTTAACTAATGGCTTAAAAAGAAAAGTGACTTTTAACCATTTAGACAGCAGTCCCTCCTTTGATTCTATTGGACAGACTTGAATTGTTCCATTCTAATCATCCTGTCCTGAGTTGAGTTTGGGGACCAAAGCAAAAGAAAATAGACAAAATTAAAATGAATAATTGTCCTCTAGATCTCTCTGCTTATAATGTTTTGGGGCCTTCCTAAGGTTTGTGGAAGAAGTGAGGCGATTGGAATTTCAGTATCAACTCTTTTTTAAAAAATTTTATTTAAGTTATACAAGTTTCATGTATTTCATATATTCAGATTTAGGAACATAGTGACACTTCCCCCCCTACCCTCTCTGTCGCCCACGCTCCAACCCATTATCCTCCTTTCTCTCACATTGCTACTCTTAATTTTTGGAAAGATCTATTTTCAGTTTATTTAATGATTGTTAGTACCAACTCTTTGACCTTGGGCAAATCATTTCAGATAGTTTTCCTTTCTGCCTGCCTGCATATCTCTCCTCTCCTCTCTCTCTCTCTCTCTCTCTCTCTCTCTCTCTGTGTGTGTGTGTGTGTGTGTCTTTTGCATTCACTAATGTTTCTGTCACACATTCTTGTCTCCTATCTACCATCTCTCAGCCTCTCACTTTCTTTCTTTCTCTCTCACTGGTCTGTCTACACACACACACACACGCAAATATAGGTACATAGACATTTGATACAGAAATATTTCTCCAGGAGCCTGCATTTTTTGTATTGGTTAAGACACCATGTTCCTCATCAGAGTGCCTGGATTCAATCCTTGGCTTTGGCTTCGGACTCCAGCTTCCTAACAGCGCAGACCCTGGAGACAGCAGTCGTGGTTCAAGTAATTGGGTTCTTGGCACACATTTAGGAGACCTGACTAGTTCCTGCCTTCCTCCCAGCATCAGCACCCATCCAAATCCTGCCACTGTGTGCATCTAGGGAGTGAACTAGTAGATGGGAGCTCTATTTATCTTTCTCTCAAATTAAAAAAGTCACTGTGGAAGTCACAGAGAACTGACAACAGTCAAAGAGTTCAAATGCTTTTAAAGTATTTTATAACTTCTACAGTGCAACTGTGTATGTGTCTGTGTGTGTGTGTGTGTGACTTACCTTTTAAAGTTTGTTATTGAGAAATAATCAGGTTATAGTGGAAAAACCCAGATCTGAGTTAGGAGCCTTAGGTTGTAGTGCCAACTTTTCACTAACTTGCTGTGGGATTCGAGGCAAGGTTGGAACCTCTTGGAATCTGTTTCTTCTCAGCTAGCAGTCAGGGGTTACCCCAGATGAGTTCTGGGGGATCTGTTTTCAAGATACTGTTTTTGTTCTGCCTGTGCCTGTAATCCAGCATACTGATGAAAGAAGAGATTTCCACCTACTTTTTCAAAATATGGTACAGTTCTTGGATGCTTTTATGCCCTTAGATTGTATATGCCTAACCATAGATGCCCATGCAGTTGATCTCTTGGGACTGCTATCTAAGATAACGAGGCATCTCACATTGTTTATTTTTCAGAGCCATCAAAATAACAGCTTTAAAAGCATTTACAGATTACATGCCCTGAAACAAACTTTCCAGATGTTTGTGGCTAGTTTTAATTTTAGAAGGAGGATTTCTCTGTTTGACTAATCTATTTGGTGTATTGAATCCACCCAAAACAGAGGGGGCCTTTGTTCCAGCACTTTGGGAAATTGGCTTATGGCATTCTGTAACCTTAGTGCTTTTATGTTGTTAGGTTGGAAAGCTTTCTGTGGTCTTATTGCTAGGTTGGTGTATGTGGGATGCCTGTATCTATACCGAAAGGAGCCCGGCCTCCTGTAATTGTGGCAATGTTGACTTCTTCCCATCAGTATATCTGCTCTCTTTTCTGAAGTAATCACTATAATTACACTTCTCCAATGAGTTGTGTTCTATTGTAACACCAGGCCTATCTGCTAAATATCCCTGTGTTTTCCTTATCTGAGTGCTCTCAAATGGAGAAAGTGAGACGTGTTGGCAAGCCACCTTCAATCAAATTAATGTGAGATCAGTGTTGTCGACAGAGATGGTGCTGGTCTTGTTCCTCCTGTTCAAATAGAGTGGTGCACAAAAATGGCAAAATGTTCCTAATGAGATGTTTATTTGGCTATGAGGTGCAAATATGTGCTTATCCTTAAAGAAAAGTGGTGTTTATTTTCTTACTACTTTCATTTCATTGGCACATGCTATAACTGATTCTTAAATAAAAAACAAATTAAGGTAAAAGCATTAGATTTATTGATTTAAAACTTTGGAGATACCAGAAGTCTGATTCCTTTGGCTTAAAAAGTAAAATGTGGGTTATGAGGCTTGTATATCTTTTTCACCTATTACCCGTTGTTTTCATTTAAATCTATAAACTTCTGAACATTTTATAGTTAAAGTCTATAATGGGAACTCACATGGCAGCAGTAGCTATGACTTTAAAATAGATATTACAGAGCTGGCGCTGTGGTGTAGCTGATAAAGCTGCTGCCTGCAGTGCTGACATTCCATATGGATGCCAGTTCGAGTCCCAGCTGCTCCACTTCTGATCCAGCTCTCTGGTATGACCTGGGAAAGCAGTAGAAGATGGCCCAAGTGCTTGGGCCCCTGCATCCACATGGGAGACCCAGAGGAAGCTCTTGGCTCCCGGCTTCCGATCAGCGCAGCTCCAGCAGTTGTGGCTTTGGGGAATGAACCAGTGCTGGAAGACCTTTCACTCTGTCTCTCCCTCTCACTGTCTGTAACTCTACCTCTCAAATAAATAAATAAAATCTTTAAAATACATATAACAACACTTGAGTAAGTTTAGTTTTAGTTATAAAAAGGGGATGCAACAGAAAGCATTTATTTTATATGGTAGCACTGTATGAAGTGAGTCTCATAATACAGTTGACAGTTTTGAGCAGATTCATCTTGATTTTGACAGCATAGTAATCGGAAACCTTCCATCCATTTACCAAAAGCCATATATCCCAAATTACATATATATTTTAATACTCTTGTAAAAAAAGTCTGCAAAAGTAGTAATTATCATGCTAAATTTGCACTGAAATTTGCTACATGAGAGTGATCAATTTTAATATGCAAATCTAGTCTGTGTACTGAATTTCCTGATGACTTATTCTTTCAAATTCAAGTAAAATAGAAGTACAGAGGGTCACCCCACACATTCAAGGAACATCTGCCCTGTAACTGACAGAGAACTGGGGAGTAACTCGGGTGGATCTTCTTTTCAGTAGCTCTTGAGCATCAGGTCCTTCCATGTGTCTTTTACACATCTGTAGTGACATCTTAGACCTCGTGTTTCATGCAAATCATACTCTGGTGTGAGCAAGATTCCCTGGAGTTGGCCTTAATTCTTTATAGGAGGCATTTAATAGATCATTCTATAAGGACTTGCCTGCAAATATAATCACCACATATAAACTGCTACTTCTGTGAGACAAATGCTTGAACCACCAGATGAATCTTTGGAAGACAAACAAATTGATAATTCATAAGCTGATAATATCACATTTGTATACTATTGTCATTTTTAAAAGTAATACCCCAATTTTAGCATAAAATGCAGAAATGCCCTATTAAAATATCCGTATTAAATAAATTACACACATCACCTTTGAATGAGGAAAACATTGCTTCTCTTTTTGGTAACAATTAATTTTTTTTTCCCTGTTAGTGATTGTGGAGTTATCTGGAAAGATAGCATTCATGTTACCCACTAAGTTTTTACCTGATAAAAACATAGCAAATAGAGAAACTTAGCAAATTGATTGTAAAAAATAGATTTTAAAATAATTTCTCCTTCCAAAATGAAGATCTAATGAATATCGTATCTTGAATTTTTATAAAATTGTGAATAACCAGAGATGAATTGCTGATTAATTTCTGTTGAATGACTTCTGTTACTGCTTATACTTTATATTTAATGTCAATTTTACTTGTACTGTATACAGTGGCTACTATTACAGAATTAGATTGATTCTTTGGGCCAGCCCATTTAATTCCTTATATAATTACTTAAACTATTTTCTCTGAATCAGATTCGTTCTCAGATGTTAATTTGTCTTTTGAATGCTTACTCACAACTTTCATTATTTGAAGTGGCCTCATCAGAAGGGACCAGTTAAAAAACACTTAGTGTTTGCGACCCTGTTTTACTGAAAGTACAGGCAGCTTTACCCTGTGTACCATCATTTCTGGAGCATTACCAGGTACCATTTCTGAGGGATGGCAAATCTCTTAGACAGCAAAGACTGTCCCCATAGGTGCTGGGATATTGGAAAGTGAGAATATGTTAGGGAATGCAGCCATGCAACATCAAGGATCCAGAACAACACTTCTCACTGTGGCTAAGCTGATTTCTGATACTGGAAACCAGATTAAGCCTAGTACCACTTTGACTTCAGGGGTGAGAATGTAGGGGAGGTACAGAATCTTCTCCAGGAATCATAATACTTAATTCTCTCCTTCCCATCTAAAGTGCTCTACTACTTCCAGTAACTTCAGTGTCTTTGTCATATCTTGGCTCTTGTGTTCTGCATACTGTTAGCAGTGTACATCCTGTGCATGATACTGCCTGATATTCAAAGAAGAAGTTGCATGTTGTATTCTGCTGAAATGTAAAATGGCTTCAGTTGTTAATGCTAAAGCCCTTCCTGAATGGGCAACTCAACCTCGTTTTCGACCTCTAATATGCTGTATTTGCCACAACTAGGCACACCTCTCTCCCCTAAACATGCCACATCCTTTCGTATCTTCACAGCCTTTGCATGCAGCTTTCCATCTGTTTTGAATGCCATCCCACTTGTCCATCCTACAAGATTCAGATTTATTTATTCATCTGACACACATTTTTTCTCTATACATTTCACATAACATTCAGTTTACCCACACAAGCCATACAATTCAATAGTTTTATTATATTCACAAACAAGTGTGACCATCAATACAGTAAGTTTTAGAACACTTTTGTTGTCTAATAGAAACCTGTGCTATTTAGCTGTTATCCCTTAGCCCCTAAATCTCCCCCCTGTCCCTATGAAGCTATTGATCTATTTAATATCTGTATGGATTGGTTTATTCTGCATATTTCACACAAATGGAATCATATAAAATTGTTTTGTCTAGTTTCTTTCAGTTAAGCATACTTTTTCAAAGCTCATTCTTGTAATACATAGCAGTACTTTTTTCCTTTTTACAGCTGATAATTTTCAAATGAATATCATATTTTGTTACAACTTTTAATTGTTGATAGACATTTGGGTTTTTCTCACTTTCTCACTATTTTGAAGAATCAGCTGTGTACGTACATTAATGTGCAAAATTTTGTATGGACATATGCAGCCATCTTTCTTGGCTACATCCGTAGCAATGGAATTGTAATATTATATGGTAACCCTGTGTTTAATCTTTGAGTACTGCCATACTTTTTTTTCCAAAGTTTTTCCAAAGATAAAGCTGCACTTTACCTTCCCACCAGCAGTGTATGGGGGTTCTAATTTCTACATAGCTTCATCAACAATTGTCATTATCTGTTTGATTCTAGCCACACTAATGAGTGTGAAATGGTATTTCATTGTGGTTTTGATTTGAATTTCCCTGATGAATAATGATGGCCAACATCTTTTCATGGCTATTTGGATGTTTTCCTTGGAGAAATGTCTATTCAAATCAATGCCAATATTTTAATTGGGTTAGTTGTCTTTTCATAATTCAGCTATAAGAAATATTTATATATTCTAGGTTAAAGTCCCTTGTCAGCTATATGATTTGCAAGTATTTTGTCTATTGAGAAATATTTTCAGTTTTCATTTGAAGCTGAAAGGTTTTTTTTTTTATGTTGCTGAAGTCCACTTTTCTGCTTACATTTACGTTTGTGATAATTTGGGTGTGTATTTACATATTGTATAACACTAGGTCCAACATCATTCTTTTGCATGTTACTATCTAGTTACTCCATCACTATTTGTTGAAAAAGGTATTCTTCCTTCATTGGGAGGATGCCCTTTGAGAAAATCAGTTGACCATAAATGTGTGTTTCTTCCTAGACATTGAATTCTGTTCCATTCATCTATATGTCTGTCCTTACACCTGCACTATACTGTCTTGATTATCATTGAATTGTAGTAAGTGTTGCAGTTGAGCAGTGTGACTCTTCTTATTTTATTATTTTTAAACAATTTTTATTTATTTATATTTTCTAAAAGGCAGTCGTCTCCCATCCACTGGTTCACTCTGCAAATGTCTGCCAAAACAAGGCACTCTGAAGCCAGAAGCCAGGGTCTCTCCTGCAGATGGCAGATATCCAACTACTTGAGCCACTACCTGCTGCATCCCAGGGGTTACATTAGTGGGAACCTGCAATCAAAAGTGGAGGTGGGACTGGAGCCCATGCACTCCAATTTGGAATTTTGGAGTCCCAAGCAGTGTCTTAATCACTATGCCGAATGTCTGCCCCATTATCTTGCTCTGTTTTAACTACTCTCGATCCATGTATATATTCTGTATAATTTTTAAAATTGATGGTTCCGTTTCTGTGATGAAATAATACACTGGGATTCTGATAAGGATTACACTGAATCTATACATCAATTCAAAGATTTGGCATCTTAATGATATTAAGTGTTCCAATCCATGAGCATGAGATGTTTTTCTATTCTGTTGAGGTCTTTAATTTTTTTCAATAATATTTTACAGTTTTCAGATTATAAATTTAGTGCCTTTTTTAAAGAAATTATTCTTATGTGTTATTCTTTTTGATGGTATTGAAAGTGAATAATTTTCATAATTTCATTTATGATACCAATCTGGTAGAGTTAGTGAGGAACTACCATGTGCCATGATCTGTGTTAGTTATTGGTGATAAAAACATGATTTTTTAAAAAAATTTATTTATGTATTTGAAAGCCAGAGTTACACAGAGAGAGGACAGGCAGAGAGAGAGAGAGGTCTTCCATCCACTGGTTCACTCCCCAAATGACTGCAATGGCCAGAGCTGAGCTGATCTTAAGCCAGTAGCCAGGCACTTCCTCTGCATCTCCCTTGTGGGTGCAGGGGCCCAAGCACTTGAGCCATCTTCCACTGCCTTCCCAGGCCATAGCAGAGAGCTGGATCAGAAGTGGAGCAGCCGGTACTCGAACTGGCGCCACATATGGGATGCCGACACTGCAGCTGCCGGGTTTACCCACTATGCTACAGTGCCGGCCCCATAAAAACATGATTCATATTCAGTGCCTGCCCTTGAAAACTTAGAATTCTGGAATAATCTAGAATTCCTTCCTCAGATTGCCCACAGTGTTTTATGGATTCTGGGTTATTCTAGATAAGATATACATGACACTCTCACTAATACCCAGAGTAACTTTCTTAGCATAACATTTTAAAGATTAAGAAAGCCTAAAGGTAATCAAGGTAACTCCATTTGTAGGTGAGGAAACAGGTAATCAAAGTGCTAAGTGACACAGCTAATTATTATTAGTGAAACTGAGACTAATTACCCAGCTTCCTCAATCCTATATCTAGCACTGTTGTCATTGTTCCCAGGATTTACAGGTGTTTCTGGAAGCCTTTGGGAAGCAGTCATTACTTTTAGTGTATCACTAGGGTGCTAGTGGTTATCATCAACCTGGGCTAACAGTGTGTGAAACTATGCCATAATGGCTGAAGAATAAATGTACTCTCAGAAAATAAAGTCTCAATGGGTATTTTACATTCTAGGACATCATGACTCAGCCATTCACAAGTGACCTAAGTTTGAAGCCAGAACGTTCTGTAATAATAGCAAAAGAAATCTCTCACCTAAAATGATAACCAAATGGGTCTATCAGCTTAGCTTGGTATGTTATTATGCTATAACAGATTAATAATGCAGCTTTGATAGTTCTCTTTATTACTGAAAAGCATCGTGATGCACAAACATGAATCCCGTTGAAAACCTTTGGAACAGGGCTGGTCTCAAGGACATAGATTCCATTAACACAGACTTCTTTACTAGATTCTAAGTGAAAAATGAATGTAAGCTCCTCCATGTTTGTTACCCACACAGGTCCCCTTCTAATTCGAAGAATATTTTGTAACTACTGAATCTGATTTGTTTTAAGGGCACCACCTGTGGGATTTGCCGCCCTTGCAATCCTATTTTTATCTTCCTTACTGGATTTCCAACTCCTTTGCCTCTAACTGACTGTCTTTGAGATTATAATTATGTTCCAGTACATGGATTTTTAATTTTCAAAAAAGCTGTAAGGCAGCCAAAGTAGCATAGTGGAAAGCTCCCTGGATTGGTGCAGGAGATGTAGGTTCTGAACCTGGCTTTGCAGCTCCTGACCTGTAAGAAATCTGGGCCTGAGGTCCCTTAACCGTAAGAGAAGGGGGTGAACTAATGGCCTCCAAAGTCCTTTCAAGCTGTGTGATTCAGGGATATGAAATCAGAGCTTTTACTGTTTAATTTTACTATTGACTTTTGAGTCTCCTTTAGGATTACACCTGACTGAAATAAATCAAATGCAAAATTCGAGATAATGAAGTTACACTCTCTTTTCTTTCTATAATTTTAAACTGCTGTAGCTTTTCAAAGTGAGATTTGAGGGAAATCTGCAGCCAGAGATCTCTTCATTAACATGCATGTGGAAGCAACTAAGAGAGCCTATGCTCCACCGTTATTAACAGATAGCATAGTGCCTCACCTTCTGTGGGGAAAGCTCTCTGTGCAGAGCCCTGCTTAGCAGGTTTAATGTGAAGAGTTGGTGTCATCCTAATCAGCTGCCTCTGACAGAGTAAACATGGCTCCGTCTGTGCTGTCCCTCCCTGGCTAGCTGTGGGTTTCCAGCCCACTGAGCACTTGATGTGAAGCAGTCTGTTAAGGGACGAGGAATAGACTCAGAGGGGCTCCCTGGTATTCATCACTGTTTAGGAGACTTCAGGGTCAAAAGGGCCAGGACTCATATGTACTACTTTTATTCCAAATATTTGATCAAGTGCACATTGAAGGGTTTTCTATTGGTTTTTTGTCATTAGCATGTAAGGGGTTTACCATTCTGCCCAGCCATTATTATTAACCCTATCTTTTTTGAAACTAAATACAATTCAAAGACTGAGCATTAGAATCAAAACAGTTGGGCTTTTTTTGGGAGTCAATGGTTCTTGATTCAATAATGAACTCTGGGACTGAAGGCAGGGGTTATTGGCATAAAGAAGTCTGTTTCCAGATAAATGAATCAAATTCCATTTTAAGTACAGACTCTTAAATATGTAATGTATATTTAAAATCATTTGCTACAAATGATCATTTGTTTCCTGGAGCTGAAGTGTGTAAATAAAAAGAACTGAAACCCAAATGTAGGCATACATGGATAGACACAAATACACATATCCAACTCTCCATATTAGGGAGGTTTTGTGACAAGAGAACAAGTGTCCTAGTGAAAGGAATGGATGACATGAACCACTGGAGACTTTCATAAACATGATTAGGAATCACTTCCAATTCTTGCATCCCTAATGCATAACCATGGAAACATTCCTTGGTTTGGTGTTGTGAAACTTTTCAATTCAGTATCTTCTGTATCTGTTAACTTGATAAAACTTTAATTTTTTTCATACCTAGAAAAGAGTTTCCTGTTTTATAATGATGTGCTGATCCTAAAGCAGATGAAAATTTTCTCCAGAAGCTTATTTTAAAAGTGAATGCAAAGGTCATATGATAATGCTTATAGGAAGCACTTCCTGTAAGCGTATGTACATACCTATAGCTTCATAGGAATTAGTTTTCTTAGTAAAGTAATAATTGTAGCACTAAGGCAGTAGTTTTAGAGTAGTATTTTAAAGTAGTATTAAAGAAGAACAGTAATAACAATTCTGTAAGGAATACTTGTCAACCTAAGCTACTTTGTGCATAGAATGTTCATGTATATATCTATTAATGTGTATGAAAACCATGAAATATTACAATTTCAGATCAAAAGCAATAAAATACTTAGGAAAAGAACAAAAAGAATCCATAATGGCTTCTATACTTCCCTGAGGAATGTAAGTGACAGAACTTTTATTAGTTGAAAAATAACAAAGGGACCATCGTTTGCATGGTTAGGATATCACCTATGATATTGCTTCTCGTATCAGAGTGCCTGGGCTCAGGTTCCAGCTCTGCTTCTGATTCTAACTTCCTGCTAATGTGCAGTCTGGGAGTCAGCAAGTGATGAGTCAAGTACTTGCATCCTTGCCTTTTATGTGGGAGATCTAGATGAACTTCTAGGCTCCCAGCCTCAGCCTGGCCCAGCCAGAGTGTTGCAGAAGGTCTCTCTCCATCTCCCCCCATCCCAAAATTAAATTTCAAAATTTTTTTGAAAGATTAATGCCTTTTATTGTTGGAGTAACTGTTTCCAATTTTGTTTCAATGTGTCTGCACTTAAACACCGTTGAAAAGAGTAATGAATTTTCAGGGCTGTCTTGAAAACGTAAGTCAAATATATTGTGCTAAAGAAAATGTACTGGCAGAGCAATTGGCGTGGTTGGAGGGGACTGTCTGCCCCAGAGCACTATAGCAAGTGACAGCTTGGCACCTGACTGAATTTTTCCCCCTGTGAAGATCCGCAGGAGCACGTATATAATTGCCATGTTAAACCTATAATATATGTAGAAGATTTATTGCCTTTAATCTGCATGATAGAGCCTATAATTATAGATTGTAAAACATGCATTAGGAAAGTGGTCTTGCTTGAAAATTTTAAACTTTTCTCTAGAACCTGTCATAATACCATTGCAGTCATCAAATAAATAGCTATTTCTTAAGTTTGAAAAACTTTAAATGCAGAGACGAATTTGATAACTAAGTTAGTCATAATATAAGGCAAAAGTCACATTTTAACAATACAGAACAATTCCTAGTTGGTCCCTGTAATTGTTTTTCTCAGGTAAAGAGCATTGAAAAATTTTTCAAAATTATTTGCAAGTTTATGTATTACTATTTTTTGAGCCATAAAATCTATTTTGCTATTCGTAGTAACAGTCAAACAACATTGGTTTTAAATTAGGACCCCTAAGATTTCTATACTTACTGGAACCTGTGAAAAATCCGTTTTGCTTACTGGAGGGGTATTATGCTGTTTAATGTATTTTTCTCTTTACAATTAAATTAAAAAAATTTTAAGAGAGAAAAACTCATAAAAGAAACAGCCTCAGAGATGTAATATGCTCTAACATATTTAAATAATTAGACTTCTGTCTCATTGAAATGTATGTGCTCTAGGTTTGATAGTGATAAAAGCATGAATATTAGTATGATTAGGAAATTACATCATGTCACAGCATAATTGATTGATTGATAGCTGAATGAAAACGAACCATAAAGCATGTGAAAATAAATGCATGTTCTGCAGTTACTCAGGCAGAATTTTCGCATCTATCCAGTCACAAGATTAGTAACTGAAATGTTCATATTCCAAACAAAATGGAATTGTTATTTCTTCCTTTTGCTTGTGTCATGTATACTTTCATTGTAATACCAGCAGAGGAAAAAATAAGAGGATTTGAAGTACTTAGTGCTCAATGCAGTATTTAATTGTTCTTTAAGAATTGTCAATGAACATCACGTTCCTAATTGACTCTGCAAGTAATTAATGTCTTGGAATTTACCTGTCTGAGATCCAAGTTTCAAATGTAAAGCCCCACTAATATGAGCGTTAATATTCACTCCGTTGCCTCTGGAGGATTGAATTTCTCAAACATTTAAACTACTATTAATTTTTAAAAGGCATTTTGTCTTTTTTCCTGCTTGTGTTTTTCACTTTCTCATTCTGTCTTGATCTTTTAAAGATTCC
Organism: Lepus europaeus; assembly: GCF_033115175.1. Classification (NCBI taxonomy): domain Eukaryota; kingdom Metazoa; phylum Chordata; class Mammalia; order Lagomorpha; family Leporidae; genus Lepus; species Lepus europaeus. The sequence goes on along the minus strand of NC_084827.1, from coordinate 106,170,024 downwards.
TGCTCACACACGTCTTCAGCGCCATTCACACTTAGCGTAGAAGGGCTGGAGAAGCAAGACCACTGCAGGATTCCGTTTCAAAGCTGAACCAATATTCACCATTGACATATCCATTCATCTGTGCAGGGTCATTGGAAATCCTCTCTCTCTAGTTTTTCCTTCCCTTCAGGGAGCAGTGCTTAAAAGAGCAAACCCCTGGTGTGAAGAGATAGGAGAATTCTCAGCACGGCCAATGGTGCCAGGAATCAAATTAAAGTTGTCCATTTGCAGATGACTGGCTATTGGAGCTCCCAGCACACAGAATCAGTGTGCTGTCTGTTGATGCTTTGTTTACTTGAAATTCTGTTGGTGGCGAATCAATTCAATTTTTTCTATGGCAAAAGTTGTAACATGCCAAAAGCATGCCAGGAGGGTAGAAATAGTAAGATATGTGTTTGTCTATAGCCTTAACAATATTTTATTAGATTCCCAGTGCAAAGGAAGAATTAAAAAATTGAAAAATTTATATACATGTACAAGAAAGGATTGTGGTTCAAATTCTAGTAGCCAAATTTATATATATATATATATATATAAAATAATTACTGAATTCCCTCCTCTTTTGAAGAATTTAAAACTTGTTATTTATTCTGCAGTTGTTGACATTCCCAGATCTATTTTGGCATAAATCACATTTTGCTATGACTTAACCTACAATTTTGTCTATCTTTACATGCATTATCCCTTCTAAGTGCGAGACACTAAGAAGACATGAGCTGCCATTAAATCTTAGATGCCAAAAGTCCACACTGAGGTGATTTTCTCCAGTTTGATTCTCTGTGCTATCATAGGACTTGCTACTGTGGTTTAACTTATTGGGCAGAATTAAAAACTGAGAATTAGACTTGTGAGAAAAAATTAGAAAACCCCAGGAAGAATAGAACCTGTTTCGGAGATTATAGACAGAGAGAGACAGGGAGAGAGAGGATGGAGTTCAGGGCTAATGGCTTCAGCCTGGCCCCGCCCTGGATGTTTGAACCAGGAGGTGGAGGATCACTCTTTTTCTCTTTCAAGTAGATAAATAAACATGTTTTAAAAATAAGATAATAAAGTTACATTTTAAAACCAAGTTAATTAACTTTTCTCTTTGCTTTTAGAAAGCCAAAAATACATACATACAAACATACAAAAAAGGACCAGAGGGAGCACCACATGGAACACCTGACCCTGTTGGAGTGGGAAGAGGCCAATCTGAAGCATTAACATGGGAATGAAAAATAGGGATTAGATTTTGGTATTTAGGATATGAATTTCAGAGAAGACTTGTGAATGCAAAGTAAAAGGAAAGGAGCTAGAATGGCTGGAGATGCCTAGGTGATGGTTGAGTTCTTTTTGCACATGTTGAGTTAGTGTTCTTTAATAAGCAGTTGGATAGATGGCAGTGGCACTCTCGGATGTAATCTGGATCAGAGGTTGAAATGTAGCAATCAGGAAGAAGGCCACAGTAGCATTCATGGCCTTCTGGAGACTGTGTGTGGAGTCGGAAGAAAGTTTTAGGTCGTGAATCTAGTTCTGTTCTGTCTGGGACTCTATCAATGTTAGTTAGATAGCCTAGGCTTCTGAGAAGTGGAAGAGAACCTGGGAAATCTTTGAGCAGCAACATCCTGAAAGAGTGTCAGCTGGAAGAGCAGCAGCTGAGATGGGCTTTGCAGCCACACTGCCACATTTCAAATCCTGCCTCCTACATGTATTGTTGGTAGATTTCTGAATGTGAGCCATTCTTACCAGGGTGAAGTGAAACCTCATTGTGGTTTTGATTTGCATTTCTCTGATTGCTAGTGATCTTGAACATTTTTTCATGTGTCTGTTGGCCATTTGGATTTCCTCTTTTGAAAAATGCGTATTGAGTTCCTTGGCCCATCTCTCAAGTGGGTTGTTTGTTTTGTTATTGTGGAGTTTCTTGATTTCTTTGTAGATTCTGGTTATCAACCCTTTATCTGCTGCATAGTTCGCAAATATTTTTTCACATTCTGATAGTTGCCTCTTCACTTTCCTGACTGTTTCTTTTGAAGTAAAGAAACTTCTCAATTTGATGCAATCCCAATAGTTAATTTTGGCTTTGACTGCCTGTGCTTCCGGGGTATTTTCCAAGAAGTCTTTGCTGGTACCTGTATCTTGCAGGGCTTCTCCAATGTTCTCTAATAATTTGATGGTGTCGGGTCTTGGATTTAAGTCTTTAATCCATATTGAGTGGATTTTTGTGTAAAGTGAAAGGTAGGCGTCTTGCTTCATGCTTCTGCACGTGGAAATCCAGTTTTCCCAGCACAATTTATTGAATAGACTGTCCTTACTCCAGGGAATGGTTTTGGATCCTTGATCAAATATAAGTTGGCTGTGGATGTTTGGATTACATTCTGGTGTTTCTCTTCTGTTCCATTGGTCTATCCATCTGTTTCTGTACCAGTACCATGCTGTTTTGATAATAGCTGCCCTGTAGTATGTCCTGAAATCTGGTATTGTGATGCCTCCTGCTTTGTTTTGGTTGTACAAGATTGTTTTAGCTATTCGAGGTCTCCTGTGTCTCCATATGATTTTCAGTATCATTTTTTCCACATCTGAGAAGAATGTCTTCAGTATTTTGATTGGTATTGCATTGAATGTATAAATCACTTTTGGGAGAATGGACATTTTGATGATATTGATTCTTCCAATCCATGAGCATGGAAGATTTTTCAATTTTTTGATATCCTCTTCTATTTCTTTCTTTAAGGTTTTGTAATTTTCATCATAGGGATCTTTAACGTCATTGGTTAAGTTTATTCCAAGGTATTTGATTGTTTTTGTAGCTATTGTGAATGGGATTGAACTTAGAAGTTCTTCCTTAGCCATGGCATTGCCTGTGTATACAAAGGCTGTTGATTTTTGTGCATTAATTTTATATCCTGCTACTTTGCCAAACTCTTCTATGAGTTCCAATAGTCTCTTAGTAGAGTTCTTTGGATCCCCTAAATAAAGAATCCTATCGGCCGGTGCTTGGCTCAACAGGCTAATCCTCCGCCTTGCGGCACCAGCACACCAGGTTCTAGTCCCAGTTGGGGAACCGGATTCTGTCCCGGTTGCCCCTCTTCCAGGCCAGCTCTCTGCTGTGGCCCGGGAGTAAAGTGGAATATGGCCCAAGTACTTGGGCCCTGCACCCCATGGGAGACCAGGAGAAGCACCTGGCTCCTGCCATCGGATCAACGAGGTGCGCTGGCTGCAGCACGCCGGCCGCGGCGGCCATTGGAGGGTGAACCAACGGCAAAAGGAAGACCTTTCTCTCTGTCTCTCTCTGTCACTGTCCACTCTGCCTGTCAAAAAAATTAAAAAAAAAAAAGGATCATATCATCTGCAACAAGGGATAGTTTGAGTTCTTCCTTCCCAATTTGTATCCCTTTAATTTCTTTTTCTTGCCTAATAGCTCTGGCTAAAACTTCCAGAACTATATTGAATAGCAGTGGTGAGAGTGGGCATCCCTGTCTGGTACCAGATCTCAGTGGAAATGCTTCCAACTTCTCCCCATTCAATAGGATGCTGGCCGTGGGTTTTTCATAAATTGCTTTGATTGTATTGAGGAATATTCCTTCCATACCCAGTTTGCTTAGAGTTTTCATCATGAAAGGTTGTTGAATTTTATTGAATGCTTTCTCTGCATCTATTGAGATAATCATATGGTTTTTCTTCTGCAATCTGTTAATGTGCTGTATCACATTGATTGTTTTGTGAACATTGAACCATCCATGCGTACCAGGGATAAATCCCACTTGGTCGGGCTGGATGGTCTTTCTGATATGTTGTTGCATTCTATTGGCCAGCATTTTATTGAGGATTTTTGCATATATGTTCATCAGGGATATTGGTCTGTAATTCACTTTCAATGCTGCATCTTTTTCTGGCTTAGGAATTAAGGTGATGCTGGCTTCATAGAAAGAATTTGGGAGGATTCCCTCTTTTTCTATTGTTCTGAATAGTTTGAGAAGAATTGGAATTAGTTCTTCTTTAAATGTCTGGTAGAATTCAGCAGTGAATCCATCTGGTCCTGGGCTTTTCTTTGTTGGGAGGGCCTTTATTACTGTTTCAATTTCTTTGTCAGTTATGGGTCTGTTTAGGTTTTCTATGTCTTCCTGGCTCAATTTATGTAGGTTGTATGTGTCCAAGAATCTGTCCATTTCTGCTAGATTTCCCTGTTTGCTGGCATACAAGTCCTTGTAGTAATTTCTGATGATTCTTTTTATTTCTGTGGTGTCTGTTGTTACATTACCTTTTCATTTCTGATTTTATTGATTTGGGTCTTTTCTTTTTTTAGTTAGTTGGGCCAATGGGGTGTCAATTTTGTTTATTTTTTTCAAAAAACCAGCTCTTCGTTTGGCTGATTTTTTTAAAAGTTTTATTGGATTCAATCCTGTTGATTTCTTCTCCAATTTAAATTATTTCTCTTCTCCTACTGGGTTTGGGTCTGGTTTGCTACAGATTTTCTAGATCCTTGAGAAGAACTTGGTGCCTTTCCAATTTCTTGATGTAGGCACCTATTGTTATAGGTGTTATAGGTTATAGGTTAACTCTGCTTTTGCTGTATTGCATAAGTTTGGTATGTTGTGCTGTTATCCTCATTTACTTCCAGAAAGTTTTTGATTTCTCTTTTGATTTCTTCTATGACCCATTGTTCATTCAGGAGCATGTTGTTCAATCTCCATGTGTTTGCATATGCTCTAGGGATTCCTGAGTTTCTAATTTCCAACTTCATTCCTCTATGGTCTGAGAAGCTGCATTGTATGATTCTAATTCTTTTGAATTTGCTGAGACTTGCCTTATGGCCTAGTATGTGGTCAGTCCTAGAGAAGGTTCCATGTACTGCTGAGAGGAATGTAAATTCTTTATGTGTAGGATGAAAAGTTCTGTAGATATCTGTTAGATCCATTTGGGCTATAGTGTTGTTTAAATCTACTGTCTCCTTGTTGATCTTCTGTCCTGTTGATCTGTCTATTTCTGAGAGTGGAGTATTAAAGTCCCCCAGTACTATTTTATTGGAGTTTAAATCTCACTTTAAGTCCCTTAACAAATCTTTTAAATAAACTGGTGCCCTGTAAGTAGGTGCATATACATTGATAATCGTTATATCTTCCTGTTGAATTGATCCCTTAGTCATTATATAGTGCCCCTCTTTGTCTCTCCTAACAGTTTTTGTGTCAAAGTTTATGTTGTCTGATATTAAGATGGCTACGCCCGCTCTTTTTTCATTTCTGTTGGCATGGTATATCTTTTTCCAGCCTTTCACTTTCAGTCTGTATGCATCTTTGTTGGTAAGATGAGTTTCTTGTAAGCCGCAAATAGATGGGTTTTGTTCCTTAACCCAATCAGCCAATCGGTGTCTTTTAACTGGACGGTTCAGGCCATTAACGTTCAGTGTGACTATTGAGAAGGAGTAACTTTGCCCTGCCATTTCCCAAAGATATTTTCTAATATATGCTTTGAACTTCCTGTGATCTTTTGCTGTGAGGTTTCCTTCCTTTACCTTTTTTCACATTGATGTTTCTGTGTTTCTGTGTGTAACACATCTTTAAGCATCTTTTGCAGGGCTGGACGAGAGGCAACAAATTCTTTCAGTTTCTGTTTGCTGTGAAAGGTCTTTATTTCACCCTCATTCACAAATGAGAGCTTTGCAGGATATAATATTCTGGGCTGGCAGTTTTTCTCTCTTAGTACCGGGGCTATATCTCGCCATTCTCTCTTGGCTTGTAGGGTTTCTGATGAGAAGTCTGCTGTGAGTCTAATCGGAGATCCTCTGAGAGTAATCTGACTTTTCTCTCTTGCACGTTTTAGAATCTTTTCTTTATGTTTCACTGTGGTGAGTTTGATTACAATGTGTTGTGGTGAGGATCTCTTTTGTTCATGTTTACTAGGGCTTTTTTTTTTTTTTTTTTTTTGACAGGCAGAGTGGATAGGGAGAGAGTCAGAGAGAAAGGTCTTCCTTTTTGCCGTTGGTTCACCCTCCAATGGCCGCTGCGACCGGCGCATCTCGCTGATCCGATGGCAGGAGCCAGGTGCTTCTCCTGGTCTCCCATGTGGGTGCAGGGCCCAAGGACTTGGGCCATCCTCCACTGCCTTCCCGGGCCATAGCAGAGAGCTGGCCTGGAAGAGGGGCAACTGGGATAGAATCCAGCACCCCAACCAGGACTAGAACCCGGTGCGTTGGCGCTGCAAGGTGGAGGATTAGCCTGTTAACCCATGGCGCCGGCCTTACTAGGGCTTCTATGAACTTCCTGTACTAGGATGTCTCTGTCCATCTTCAAACCCGGGAAGTTCTGCAAGTATCTCACTAAAAAGGCCTTCTAATCCTTTCTCTCTCTCCATGCCTTCAGGAACTCCTAGAACTCGAATGTTGGGTTTTTTAATAGTATCCTGTAGATTCCCAACAATATTTTTTAGATTTCTAATTTCCTCCTCTTTTCTTCGATTTGCCTGTTTCCTTTCCTGTTCTCTGTCTTCTAAGTCCGATATTCTCTCTTCTGCTTCACCCATTCTGTTTTTAAGGCTCTCTAATGTGTTTGTCATTTGATCTATTGAGTTCATTTCATTTTGATTTCTCATCTCTATTACACTTTCCTGTTCTACTAGTTTCTGCGTTTCATTTTGATTCCTCCTTAATATTTCATTTTCACGAGAGAGATTTTCTATCCTGTCCAGTAAGGATTTCCATAGCTCAAGCATCTGTTTTTGAAAACTTCTAAATGTTCTTATCATAATTTTTTTGAAATCCATATCTTGCATTTCTTCCATCTCAAAATTTTCATAATCTTGGCTTGGGGTGTCTTGTTCATTTGGGGTGTCATAATATCTTCCTTGTTCTTGTTTTCTCGGTTTTTGCATTTGTTGCTTGGCATTGTAGAGATATTCTTTGGATTCTTCTTCCCTCACTGTGGTGTTTTTTCTTGTTATACTATGACTGTATTAAGTGGACTGTCTGCTTTTGATGGAACCTTAGAGGCTTGAGATGGGTGTGGCCTGAGAGCTCTGTTTGGTTCCTCAGGGTTAAGGGTGTGCCAAAGGTGACACTCCCAGGTTAGGCGTGGTAAATCTCCTTTTCTTTCTTTCTTTCTTTTTTTTTTTTTTTTTTTTTTTTTGATTCAGAAGGGAAGTAATTCCGCACAGCTGAGCAGAATTGAAGGTAGTTAGCAGGCAAATGATATACCCACAGGAGCCAGAGATCGGAAGCTCTTTCCCAAGGACCACACAGGCAATCTGTGCTGCCCTCAGTGTGGGCTCAAATTCTCCTACAGTCTCCCACTGGGTTGCCAAGGTTACTGAATTGTAGCTTCTCTGGAGATTTACTCACGTGGATTCTGTGAGTTCTCTCACCCACCGTCTCTATTTTCATTCTCAGTTCATTAGCACCACATATTCACTAGGTCCTAATCTCCTGTTATTTCACACACACACACACACACTGAGTCAGGTTTTTCTGCTTGGCTGAGGGTGGGTGCAGTCCTGACTGAGGTCGCTTATTATGTATGTCCAAAATGGCACCTGCTCTTTGTCTTGCTCGCCCTTGAGAGGTGAGCAGAGAGAAACTCATGTTCGTTATCGATCACTTTTTTTTCCTCTCTCTTCTATTTAGCCAGGTGAACTTTTCCCCACGGGGTTTCCAGCCTGGTTCCCTCTAGTCTCCTCTTTCCATTTTCCGCTGGTGCCTTGGGCTATTGATGTTTGGCTCACCTCGCGTTCCAGTGCTGGTGTGTTGATTCTGCCACTGGTGTCCTGAGCCATGGGCTCCCATGCCCTCCACGCAGGTCCACCGTGAATCACTAGTTCCGGAAGAGTTTCCTCTGCTTTTTCTTCCCCTACTCTTCCTTGAACCTGCAGTATCTCCATTTTTATTAAACTGTCTCTTCCCGGACTATCAGTCTGCTCCCTTCCTATTCTGCCATCTTGCTGCTCCCACATTATGCTTTTGAAATCAGCTCTCCTTAACTTCCCCTTATTATTTCTCTTCAGTTCTGTCCCCCTGAAACATAAAAGAAAAACTTCAAGTATGTAGAGTTTGTAGACTACACCATAATTTGGTATATTTAATACTCTAGTTTAGTCCTCTGAACAGTCTTTTAAGGAAGCCATTACTATGCCATCTCAAAGGTGAGGGTACTGAGACTGAGAAAGGCTGGTGTACTTAAGGACCCAGGAAGTCTATAGGTCCAAATGTGGAGCAGTTCACGTGTGGGCCCCAAGCAGGCTTTATGGCACACAGAGTTAGAGCACCACTAGTCATGCCTGCATCCTATAGCAAAGTGCCTGATTCAATCGTTAGCCACTCTGCTTCTGATCTAGCTTCCTGCTTGATGCCATCCTGGGAAGCAACAGGTGATGCAGACTCACGTGGAGTTCTGGGCTCCTGACTCCTGCCTGGCCCAACCCCCAGCTTTTGCCAGCATTTGGAGAATGAATTAGTAAATAGATGGAAAAAAATCCCTCTATCCTTTTATTTTGTTTTGCTAAAATATCCAAAAAATGTTATTTCATTCTTTCAACAAAAGCAAGTATTAACATTTACAGCAAATTCTGCATTATTAAAGTTTTCTTCCAAGAGACTTTGTACTTTTCTACATTCTAGAAGGCATATACCAATTCGTATACTTTTGTGTATGTGGGTAACATATTTGTGGGTAATAGCTTCAGAAAATAAAGTGGGCTAGGAACATACTCTCGGATATGCTTCCTTCTTCTAAATGGGTATCTTCTTCCTGTCCTTCTAGAAAGCATATTATAATTGTTAAATTAAAATAGAGATGATTAAGGCTTAGCTGAGAGAGCTAAGCTGACTTTTAAAGTATTTTGGGTGGTGAGGCTAAAGGGATTTCTGTTTATGTGGAAAGATATCTTGCTTATTATTGTCCAGTAAGGCAGTACCAAAACCAATATATAAACAATATAGAATATTTTAGCAAAAAGAAGTGGAGTAACAAAACTATTACAATAAGAATGGTAAATTCAAATTCTGGTTCCAATTCCATCCACTATTATCCATGTAATGGCACTTTATATCACTGTGCACATACACTCAGTTGGCAATTGTAGCACATGTATAGGGCTAGCTAGTGAGGAATCTTAAGTTCAGAGACTGGTTTTCAGATCAATATTATTGTAATAATGACTAAGGAACTGGTATTCAAATATATTTCTTTTGGCTCCTAGCTTAATATATTCTTATATTGAAAAAGTGAAAAATGATGTAGAAAGTTGATTCTTTTAATTTGGGAAACCATTGAATTTTTGATACAACCATCTCTGACTCAGGCAAGGAGGCTCCTACATTTTAGAAGTTCAGTAATCATCTTTCCCAGAGCTCTCCCATACTAATGTGAGGAATCCAAGTGGTCATGAGAATATGCCCACTGGCCTTCTTCTAGACCAGATTACAAGGACCTGGGACTCCTACACAAATAACCCTGTACCTACTTCCAGAACTCATGTGCTCTCCTCCAAATGTATCTTCAGGGTTGGAAATGCCTTCAATGTATGTACCCCTGAACCCAAGTTGAAGCCCCAGAGGCAGCAGGGTGAAGGCGGGCGAACAGCAGAGAATGAATTCAACACACATGTTAAACCCCTTGTGTTCTAAGATAAGAGGGAGTAAGAACATAAGAACTAGCCATAGGGTCAGTCTTTCTTATTTTGGAATAGCTCTGACACCAGGAGACAGAGAATTCTAAATTTGAACCCAGCTTTCCAGGTATTTGTGAAGATATAAATGTCAAGAAGAGTATATATTTGGCCTAGTTGATAGCTTTTAAAATATGTGTTTGAGCCCTAACACAGAAATATTTCTAAAACTGTAAGATATTCAAGAAGGTAAAGAATTATGAAATATTTTAAGGTTATAAACTAAGTAAAATAAATTAATTAAATAAATTTTTTCTATCTCTGACAACTCATTGTTTCTTGTCTTATGAAATAAAGAGAAATACTATGGTGGGGCAGCATTGTGTTTGCATTTGGGGCTGAAGGGAGTATGATAAAGACCAGTAACTTTTTCATGATGTAAATATGTTTCCTGATGTTAATGAGTTCTGAATGGAATGAAAGAGACAATAAGAAGGTTAGGCAATAATAATTTCTTAAATGGCCATATATATATATATATATATATATTTCAAAGGCAGAGTTAGAGAGAGAGAGAGAGACATCTTCCATCTTCCACCTGCTGGTTCACTCCCTGAAATGGCCACAGTGGCCAGAGTTGGACCAATCCAAAGCCAGGGACGGAGCTTCTTCCATGTTTCCCACATGGGTACTGGGGTCCAAGTACCTGGGCTGCCCTCTGCTGCTTTCCCAGGTGCACCACCCCTTCCACAGACTACTCCTGCCTGTTTTCACTCCTAATCCAACTTGATTTCTCTGATGCATGTGTCACAATTAAATACTCTGTCTTTGAAAATCCTTACTCTTTTTTTTTTTTTTTGCAACATGTTCTGTTACTCTGCTTTTCTTCTCTTTGAATTCTGTACATGCCCTTCCAGTTCCCATTGCTTCCCAGCTTAAAAATGGTTTAACTCCAGAGTTCCATTCCTTATCTCATGCTGCACAATATTTCTTTGATATATTTTCCATTCACATAGTTTCCAAGGATTCTTGTATGCTAGTGAACCCTAAACCTCCCTGTAGAGCTTCGGTTTCTCTCTCACCTGTCCTTGGGACCAAACCACTGGTTATACAAGCTAGGAAACTTGAAAGTATTTATTCAAAGAGATACAGAGTGTGGCAAGTGTAGGTCATGTGATCCAAGTTGCAGTTCTCACTAAGGTGGCCTTAGGAAGATTTCTTAGATTCATGGAACCTGATCCATCATATCCATCCACTTTCCATCATCCTTCCAAGCCTAATTGGTTAGTCCATCCTTTTCACTCTACATCTACAAACATTTTTAGAGTTCCCATTTCCTTTTGCTCAAGTTCAGGCCTTGCTTCTGGTCTTTTTACCATCTGCTTTTTCCTGCCTGTATGTTTTTATTATTGATCCATTGCCAAAGAACAGATCAGAGCTGTGTTTTATGTCAGTAAGATAAAGTCCAAGCATTCAAGATCCTTTGTAATCTGAGTTCAAGTATCTCCATTCTACCCCAAACATAGATAGTTACTTCCCTCTTCTGTGTCAAGCTACCCTGTTGTTAGAACATGCCATGCACATTTGGCTTGATCTGTGATTTCTAACAGGTATTTTAAAATGTTTGTTTATTTATTAAAAACAGAAGATCTTCCACCCACAGGTTCACCACCCAAACATTCACAACAGCCTGGGCTGGGCCAGGGAGTAGCCAGGTGCTCCATCTGGTTCTCCCACCTGCGTGGCAGGGACTTAAGTAATACACAATTATTTGCTACCTCCCAGGATGCACTTCAGTAGGAAACTAAGATCAGCAGCAGAACAATCTGGTATGGGATGCAGGCATTTGGAGTGGCAGCTCTGTGTGCTGTGCCACAGCACCTACCCCTGTGATACTGACCAAGTTTTCTCTAAGGCAAGAAGCCTCTTCTCTTTCCACAACTAAGCTCTCTGGGCCAGGCACCTGTATGCAGAAGGCACTCAGATCTTGTTAGAACATGAATGTCATTATCATATTTTAAACACTTAAGCCAACTCCACTTGCTTTCCTTAGTGAAGGTAGAAGCTGTCAAGATCGGAGATTCAAGGACAATGTTGTTTTCAAATTCTGACTTTGAGACTTAGCAATATCTTTTTCTCTGTAACCTATTTTCTTATAATGGACAAACTGCTTGGAAACAGGAAGAAAGGAAGAGAGGAAAAGAGAGAATAACTCACTGCCCACATACCAGAACCAAAAGTAAGCCTGAAATAATTTAAGACCTAAGTAAAAGATTGAATTTTCAAGTTTCATTTTAGTTTGTTGTTTGTTTCATGAAAATACACGGAATGATATTTTCTTTAGTTTTTTAGCAGAGGAATGTAGTAAGTGATGATATTGAGTAGCAAGTGAGACTGGTAAAGCTGTTACTAGATATTGTCAGTCCTTGAAAATTTAAAGGCTTGATGAGCCCTAATGTTTCTTTAAAAACTTATTCACAGGTTTAAATGGATGCTTTCTCTACACATTTAGAGTATCCGAATGGTATGACGAAAGACTGAAATACAAAGCCCAACTTCTCCAAAATAGTATCTTACCTAATGAATATGTTCTCCGTCACCATGACCATTTTATTCTGCCTGATGGACCCACAACTTGATTTACATCCTAATATGTGTGGGTTTTTTTTCTCTACTACAATCTTATCTGTGTTTATGAGCGTACTTCAAAAAATACATGGAGGGGATGGCGCTGCAGCATAGCAGGTTAAGCCGTGCTGTTTCGAATTCCAGCTGCTCAGCTTCCAATCCAGCTCCCTGCTAATGCACCTGGGAAAGCAGCAGAGAGTGGCCCAGTCCATGGGCCCCTGCACCCACGTGGGAAACATGGAAGAAGTTCCTGGCTCCTGGCTTCAGCCTGGCCCAGCCTTGGCTGTTGTGGGCATTTGGGAAGTGAACTAGTCAATGGGAACTCTCTCTGTGTATCTCAAATAAATATTATGAAATAAAAACATTTCCATGAACGTTTAAAAATTTTGAAAGGCAGAGAGAGAGAACTCTCATCTGCTAATCTACTGCCCAATATTTGCACACAGCCCACGTCTCCCATGGAGTGGCAGCGACTCAATTACTTGAGTCATTCCTCCTCCTGGATCTTGCATTAGCAGGAAGCTGGAGTCAGGGAAAGTCAGGCTTTGAACCTAGGTTCTCTGACATGGGGTAGTGTCTTAAGGGCTAAGCCCCCTCCTTGACCCCATATGTATGTAGCCTTCCTAGCTAATATCTCTCAAGTTAGAAATTAAGACCAAGGCAAATCTTGCCAACCTTCTATAACGCATGGTAGGCTCTTGATAAAGTATCAATTAACTAGAAACTCGGTTCCTAATTAGAATTTATAATTAAAATTAAAGTTTTAGGGCCAAGCTCTGTGGCGTAGCAGGTAAAGCCACAACCTGCAGTGCCAGTATCCCATATGGGCACCAGTTCAGCTGCTCCGCTTCCGACCCAGCTCTCTGCTATAGCCTGGGAAAGCAGTAGAAAATGGCCCAAATCCTTGGGCCTCTGCACCTACGTGGGAGACCCAGAAGAAGCTCCTAGGCTCATGGCTTTGGAATGGTGCAGCTCCAGCCGTTGTAGCCATCTGGGGAGTGAACCAGCGGGTAGAAGAGCTCTTTCTCTCTCTCTCTGCCTCCTGTCTCTGCCTTTCTCTAAGTCTGGCTTTCAAATAAATAAATAAATCTAAAAAAAAAAGCTAAAGCTTTATCATTATGGAATGTTATTTTTAAAAACTCACCAAAAGAATGAATCTTGTTTATCATTATTATTAGTTATCATTACTGTTATTTGAAATCTTGGAGGCTCTAGACTTTTGTAATAGAAGTAAATGCACAAAACATCCATTCTCTTTTATAAAGCATTCATAAATTACATGATTCATAAATGAAATTTTCCAAGGTTATGAGAAGACAACTTCAAAGAAACTAAAGGCAATCCTTTTGTTAGTTTTACATCTTTTTTTTTTTTTTTTTTTTGCTAATCATTTAGCTACGAGTAATTTAAGGTGAAAATATATGTTATCCAGTAGTTTCACTCACTGTTTTATTCTTCCATAGTTCTGAATATGAATTCACTCAAGACTTAAAGAAACAGTAACATATTTTGATCTGAAAGCTATATGAATTCACAAGGGAATGAGTTTTGTTTCTTCTGTACTTTGTAATGCAAAGAAGTGCATTCCACAAAATCGGATGAAACAAGTCTTTAATTTAACAGTCTCAGTTCTCATAGCCCTGTTGATTCAGAAAGGTGAAAACAGTTATGAGTATTTACTGGCTCCAATTGAAGTCATGAAACTTGTGAGATAAGAGGAAGTAGAGATTGCATTGGAAGAGGAATCATTCATTAACAGAATCATTCTTAACACTTTATTACAAATGGATATAAAATCTTGGTCTCATTATTTTTGTAACTTTTCATATTTATTTTGTTTATGGGCCTTCTATATTTTACAGTGTTAAGAATCTTATTTCGAAGCTGATTATGTGATTTCTGAAGTTGCTTTTAGTAAGCAAAAGATAATTTACCATGTAAGAGGTTTTATTTCATTACTAAAAATAGAAAAGCTTCCTATAAATCTTAGTTAGATATTCTCAAGAATTTTTTTTCACTTCCTTCCATGTAATTATTCTATATAAAGATATGCCTTTGGATCTTCTTTAGTAGGGATTCTATAGATAAGTATTTAGATTAGCACATGTGTCATCTTGCATGGAAGTTAACTTCTGTTCTTAGAGGTGTGTGACTGCTTTATCCCCCCCCCACCCCTGCATTATCAATAAGAAGCCTAGCTGACACTCATGACCACCCCTAGTGCATATAAATAATGTATATCCATAATACTAGCCTTTAATGCTAAGAGCTTAGTAAATAATGCTACAAAAAGGGGAAAATTAAGAAGGAAAATGATATTCACATATTAAGAGCAATATCTAATGAAGTAATGGAATTTTATTTTATTTATTTATTATGGAAGGTCAACACTTGAAATATTTCTTTTGGAATTTCCATTTTTTTCTGTTTTTAACTTGGTGATAGAAATGCCATTTTTCCTCTTAATGATCACAGTATATTTATATGTGGGATAACTTTATGATTTCTCAAAATCAAATAACAGGAAGACTTTTTGTTTGAAGTCTGAGGGTGCTGATGAAGAAGATTTGATGGCTGGTATCCATTATCAGTTATAAAATTTTCAGCTAGGATTTGTTAACAAATCCTCAGTTGAGAAACCTTTTGGCCAGATTGGCACTAACCTGATATTTTCTATAAAATGAATATAATCCATCTCTAAAAAGAGATGACTGTAATTCCAAATATGTTTAAAATAGAAAAAATAAAGTTATTGCAATAAATCTAACATCACAGCAACTAATTCAGGGAGCTTAATTATGACACTGGTAAATGTGAAAATCTATTCAGTGCTAGGAACACTTTTCACATTACATTCACGCTGAAGATTGGCTGTTAAGAGCTCATTACTGGTATTTTTCTAAAGAGTGGTTTATTAAACACAGTTACCTAATAAGCATCTTTGGTGGTGCAAATTGCTGAAAACAGTAATGAGTCTGATTAGACTTCATTTCAATTACGACAGCTTGTCTAGAAAAAAAACTACATTTATATATGTGTGTGTGTGTGTGTGTATGGAAAAAGAGAAAGAAGTATGTGTACACATACACGCAATCTTTCCTTGATGTTTTGGATTCTAGCTGCAAGACACTGCAGATTTAAAAAAAGAAAAAACAGTTCTATATTTCCTTTCCACAGCTCACTAATGAAGAGAGAATTGTCCAAGTCATCATCCAATTTACACACTGGAAAACTGGATGGACCAAGTGGAGTCACAATCATGTTTGCTTAAAAACGGCAAAGGCTGCCTTGGCTAATATATCTAAATAAGGTCACCTTTAGGTTCTCTCTGTTTTTCTTCTTCTCTTTCAAAATATGAAGCTATATTTGAGGTGGAAACTTAAAAACCATTCATTTCTATTTGGTGTGTGGCAGTTACTCTTTAGATTAGTAGGCTCACCTTTCAGTTATTTTTTATCCATGAATCTTCTACTTGAAATCATAATAATATGGGAAGCTGTTTGACTATGCATCTAATTATCGGACTAAATTTTTAATACATATGTTGGGAGGGGATTAAATAAAAGAAACAAAGCTTTATGAATGTGTTCTAACATTTCAGAAAGTGTAAGGGAATATTTATTAGACACCAACCCTGATTTTTGTATTTTTAAAAAGTGTTATTTAGCTGTGTTTAACAGCTAACCTCCTATTAAATTCTGCCTGTATATTACTACTCAAATTGAAGAAAAAAAACTGTTAATGTAAAAAGCCTTTAAGTGATTAAGCTGTCATTGCTGTCATTCGGGTACTCGAGTAACATTTTAATGCTTCTGGGAGCCATGGTCAGGGATGCAATCCTCTGCCGTATGCTATGCTTTTTTAATAGATTCTTTTAAAAGTATAATATTATTTGACATTGAACTGGAGAAACAATTTCTAAAGCAAATATGAAAACAATGGTTAGATGCAGAAGCCTTAAATAAATGGAGGGCATAATAGAACATCCTCACCTGAAAAATCTTCACAAGTTAGTTAAGTGATCATATTATAGCTGTAAAACTAAAAATTATAGTTCCCTTGTAGGCATTTTCATGCTTTTAAAATGATTTACTTAAAAGAGGGCAGGTTCAGGTATGTCAGTTCAATGAGTAGGAATATACTTTTAGATTATTAAATGATAAATTCCTTCTTAATTCATCAAGTCTGTAAATTGTCAGTTTTGTTTAAAAAGGAAAAAAGACTATTGCATAGAAAACACAAAGGTAATTCTAAATTAACAGTTGAGATGTTTTCCTGTGTAACCCAATTATATATTTTAAAGTAATTATAAGTATAGAATTTTTGGAGTTTTTGACTTGGTTTGATTCAGGAATAATTAATATATAGCTAAAGAAGACTTTATGTAAGTAAATATCTCACTCTTTTTTTCAAGCTTTCATACTTTATTTCATCGTGATTGGCACACATGGAGGGGGGTTAGTAATGTGACACCTTGCAGCTCCTACCACTGCTGCCCTTCTTCTGCCTCACTGCCACCCCATCCACACTGGTCATGCTCCCAAGACCACTGGGCTGTGGGGGGGGGTGAATATTACTTTTGATGAAAATATGATATGTACATTGTTTGCTGAAGGATTTAGAATATGCTTTGGAGTCTGAATTTAATGGTAAAGTGTAGATTGTTATTTAGGATAGAACAAGATTGTAGAAATCTTTATTCATCTCTCAGTCATTCTTCTCCTTATATTTTATGCAGTGTCTACAACCACTAACATACATCTAAATGCATACACATACATATTACCTGCATGTTTTGGGGGACATTTATCTTTTCTGTTCCTTAAGAATTTGTTTCCTGTGAATTAGGTAGCACACAATTTGAAGAGACAACAAAAACATTTGAATTATTTATCCTTTCAACATAAGAAACTAAAAGTAGCATATTTAAAGTTAAAGTTCTTTTCACACAGTCTGCTAATTTATAAATGTGACTGAGAAGGACCCCCCTTTTTCCTCAGCTTATCAGCAAACACTTAACCATAACTAAGGAGGCCAGGAAAGATGTTCATGTTCATCAGTAAGTATAAAATTTTGGAATAGTTTAAACTACGAGAAGTAACATCCTTAGAGCATATAACTCTACTAAGACAATATTAAAAGTAACTTTATAACTTTTTAAAAAATGTATTTAGTTGGGGCTGGTGCTGTGATGTAGCAGGTAAAGCTGCCTACTGTATCCCATATGGCCACTGGTTCGAGTCCTAGCTGCTCTATTTCCAATCCAGCTCCCTGCTAATGTGTCTAGGAAAACAATGGAAGATGGCCCAAGTGCTTGAATCCCTGCACCCACTTGGGAGACCCAGAAGAAGCTCAAGGCTCGTGGCTTCCCATTGGCCCAGCTTCTGCTATTGTGGCCATTTAGGGAGTGAACCAGTGGATGGAAGACCTTTCCCCCACACCTTCTCTTTGACTAGGCCTCTGCCTCTACCTCTGTGTAACTCTGCCTTCCAAATAAATAAATACATCTTTCTCTTTAAGAAAAAAGAATTCTTCCCTCCCACCCGCAACCCTCCCAACTCCCACTACCTCTCCCATTCCATTCACATCAAGATTCATTTTCAATTATCTTTATATAAAGAAGATCAATTTAGTATATATTAAGTAAAGATTTCAACAGTTTGCACCCACATAGAAACACAAAGTGGAAAATACTGTTTCAGTACTAGTTATAGCATTAATTCACATTCGACAACACATTAAGGATAGAGATCCTACATGAGGAGTAAGTGCACAGTGACTCCTGTTGTTGACTTAACAAATTGACACTCTTGTTTATGGTGTCAGTAATCTCCCTAGGCTCTTGTCATGAGTTGCCAAGGCTATGGAAGCCTTTTGAGTTCACAGACATCAATCTTATTTAGACAAGGTCATAGTCAAAGTGGAAGTTCTCTCCTGCCATCAGAGAAAGGAACCTCCTTCTTTGATGGCCCGTCCTTTCCACTGGGATCTCACTCACAGAGATCTTTCATTTAGAAGTTTTATTTATTGGTGATGGAATTGTTTTTGCAGTGGTTTAAGTTGCTGCCTGTGATGCTAACTGTCATATGAGCACCAGTTTGTGTCCTAGGTGCTCTACTTAATGCCCAGTTCCCTGCCAATGCATCTAGGAAAAGCAGCAAAAGATGGGCCAAGTTCTTGGGCTCCTGCCACCCACATGGGAGATCTTGATGGAGTTGCAGGTTTCCGGCCTCGTCCTGGCCCAGCCATGGATGTGGTGGGGATTCAGGGAGAAAACCAGCAGATGGAAGACTGTTCCCTCTTTCCCTGTCTGTAACTCTGCCTTTTGGATAAGTGAATAAATCTTTGAAGAAATGTTTTTAAAAGTTTTATTTATTTGAAAGACAGAGTAATGGTGGCTCGGGGTTGAGAAGACACAAAATATTATGGTTCCCACTGTTCTTATCTCCCAACATTTCCCTCCTTGTTCACTGTGTTACAACCATACTGGTTCCTTGTATTCTTGATAATGATAAATACTTCTATGTTTAGGGGCTTGTATTTGCTAATTTTCTTTTTTTGACAGGCAGAGTGGACAGTAGAGGGAGACAGAGAGAAAGGTCTTCCTTTTTGCTGTTGGTTCACCCTCCAATGGCCGCTGCGGTAGGCGCGTTGCGGCCAGCGCACCGCGCTGATCCGATGGCAGGAGCCAGGTGCTTATTCTGGTCTCCCATGGGGTGCAGGGCCCAAGAACTTGGGCCATCCTCCACTGCACTCCCTGGCCACAGCAGAGAGCTGGCCTGGAAGAGGGGCAACCGGGACAGGATCGGTGCCCCGACCGGGACTAGAACCCGGTGTGCTGGCGCCGCTAGGTGGAGGATTAGCCTACTGAGCCGCGGCACCAGCCTGTATTTGCTAATTTTTTAAAAAATATTCTTTTAAAAACATTTATCTATAATTTTAAAAAATATATATTTATTTATTTAGAATTCAGAGTTACAGAGAGGGAGAGACAAAGAAAGAGATCTTCTAACTGCTGATTCATTACTGAGATGTCTGCAATGGCCAGGGCTCATCCAGGCTGAAGCCAGGAGTTTCATCCGGGTCTCCCATGGGGGTGGCAGGGGCCGAAATACTTGGGCCTTCTTCCAGTGCATTTCCCAGGCCATTAGTAGGGTGTTGGATCAGCCGGGACATGAACTGTCACCATATGGCATGCCAGCATTGCGGGAGGCAGTTTTACCTGCTACACCACAACACTGGCCCTAGCAACTTTTTTAACTGCTACATTAGAGACAATGTGAGCTGGCTTATTTATAATAGAAGATAATTGGAATGGTTTTACAAGCAAAAGAAAGAGGATCTGAATTTCATGTTGTTAATTCATATAAACCTGGATCAATCATTTTATTCAATTCAGTCAAAACCTCAACTTTGGTGTTTTACTTTTTTTAAACATACTGGCATTGTCCACGACAATAGCAGAAGTTGTACGTATTGTCATGTAGAATGAAATCTAAGTGGGATCTGAAGAAGCACATTCTTTACTGAGGTCTCTCTACTAACATTTGGTTTGGATTGTTGTCCACGCCTTCTGGGCCAGGAAGAGCTGCTTCCTCTGAAGACACTGATCCCCTTTTCTGCTTCTGCCTCATCATACAGCAATGTTTGTTTTTACAAATGAAAGCCAACAGCGCTAACGACTGGACTGTCATTCCCACTGCACTTCTGCAATGTTCATTTATCAGGAAGTCCCTGCATCCCAATTATAGATGGTGCTCAGGGTGTCGAGAACATAGAAGTGATGAAACTACTGTTACTGCTCAGAGCTTCTGCACTGATAATCCTGGCCTCTGTTGGTTGTATTCTAAAGCAGTTTGTCTTCATACGTCATCTTATATGAAAGAAACAACGCTAAACCTACCAAAACTCATTTCATATGTAGCTTTTTCCACTGCCTTCAGATCAAAGTTATTTTCTTCAGGCTGGTCTAAATTATACACAGGTCCCAGGAGTGAAGGACAGTGAATTAATGCACTATGTCACCGAGCCCTGGCTATGGAATATTTTTTTCAAAGTCCAAGACACTATTTTGCTATTACATTAAAAATTAATGTACAAATTGCTAAAAAGAGAAAGATGCATAAATAACCTAAGCAAATTTTGTCTAGGTTGTGCACATTTTTAGAGTCACCTAAAGCAAAGAATTCTAAGGAGAAAGGTTGAAGAGTTGTGTGCTTGAAAAGTAAATAATATGCTTGTCCCTTTGTCTAATTACGTGAGGGAGCTCTCAGTCTCACTGAAGTAGCCTTATCTAACTGTTTTGCTTTACGTAAGCTGCCTTTTTAGAATAAGGTTCCAGAGGAATCCCGAAAAGAGGATGAATGCAAATTTCATTTTATACAAGGCTGCGGAGTTCTGGAAAATCTGCATTTCATTATTGACCCATGTCAACTAGCTGTGTTGGGCAATATAAATAAATTGAGCTTTGCATTCAGATACATGAACTAGAAAGCCCACAACAAATATTTACCAATAGTTGTATTTGCAAATAATGGTTACTAGAACATTTTAGGATTGTGACTGAACAAGTAAACCTGCCCTGTCATAATTCAAGGTTGGTAGTATGCTTGGCTTGTGTTAATTAAAAGTGCAAATATATTTTTAGTGGCAAAAAGAGTATCTTGACCATCAACTGGAATAATCTCAGAGTTTGGAGATGATGCTCTGTAAAGCCTTTTAAAAATAAAAATTGAAACCCCTTAGGAATTGCACAATCCTTTGGCATTGAATTTGTTTTTCTGAATCAATCATACAGCCGGATACTATGAATCCAGCATGAGGCTCTCAGGTTGTGTTAACCCCATTTATCCCTGCATGCTGTTGCTCACCTGTTATTTACACACATAAGAGGGTTGATCCTGCAGAAAAGTAGAGTGCTCTGTTGTGACATAGAACATACATATTCATTAGCCCTGGCAGTCCCCATGGACATTTGTGGTATGTCCTGATGATCTTTGTATGACAAAAAAGACTTGGGGGAAGGGGAGAGTCTTAATGGATTGAAAACCATATATGGAAACATGGAATAGACAGCATGAGAAATGAAAGGCCATAAAGTAACAACTTTAAAGGTTAACTTGGAAGCAGTCTGTAAACTGATTATAAATTGCCTAAAATTCACAAAGGTAGCATAAAGAAAACAACATTTGCTTCAGTATGGGGCAGCCAGTCCTCTCACCTTAGACCCCTTTCCCTAGCAATGGTTGATGACACCTGACACTAAATACTAAGATGCAGAGTATGAGTCAGTTGTGTATTTTAACCTGCATGTATGAAAAGGGGCACGGCCAAGCATTCTTTTGAATTACTCATAGTAGGAGTCTTGGACCCTGATTTTCAATTGATTTTAGATTATTTAAAAATGTTTACAAGAAACTTTAAAAATATACCCTCCCAAGAAAAAATGTAAATCTATCATGTTAAACTATATATATTTGTGTATGGACATGATTATATGTTCACTTGTATACTTTGATTTAAGTATTAGAAATTGTAAAGTCCCCAGTGGAAAAAAAAGTACTTATTTGAATTATGGTGATGGTTTCTTGGATTGCTTTAAGCGATCTGATCCCGATCACATATTGAATATAATCTCAGTGGTTTAAATGTGATATTCCTTTCATCAGTGTAATTTCTTTTGCATAGCTGCTTATGCATTCAACCTCACAAATGCAAGCCATCTTCTTATATAGGTCTTGAATATTAAAAATAATAACTAGTCAGGCCCATGCACACCAAGTTTCATGCTCAGTATGAAATATTGGCAAAATTGTCCTCTTTACATTTGGTCATGTTGTGGTGAGTATTTTCTTTCTATTAGTAAGATGTAATATATGTTAAGGAACCTGATTCAGACCATAAGCTACCCACAAGTTTAATTTTAGGGTCAGGGTATCATACAATGGTGCCCATAACATTGAACACAGGCTCTTTTGTTCTTAAGATTTATTTACTTCTTTGAAAGGCAGAGTTATAGAGAAAGCAGGAAAGGCAGAGAGAGATCATCCATCTGCTGGTTCATTCTGCCATGGTGGGAGCCTGTCTTTGGGCCATCTTCAGCAGCTTTCCCAGGCACATTAGCATGGAGCTGGACCAGAAGTGGAGCAGCCAGGATTCAAACTGGCACTCATATAGAATGCCAGCATCGCAGGTGGTGGCTTAACCCACTGCACCACCACATTGGTTCCTGAACACAGGCTCATAATAAGGCTAATGTTATGGCACATAGGCCAAGATCTGTCACTTACCCACAAATGGTCTACTCAACAGCTTTCTCTCAGAAATAATAATCAGAACTTTGAAGTAGCTTAGACAGGCTCTCAGACAAGTTGTACTAAAGCTCATGTAATTGACAAATAGGAGATTCCTTACTAATAAATGAAGCTTTGGTTTGTGGTATAGAATCTCTAACATGTTCAAAGAAACAGATTAGCAGTGGTGGAGATGGTCATATGGAAAATAGCATGAAAAGATATCAGGCCATTCAAGAGCAAAGTGGCAAACTGAAATAGCAGCTGTCTGGGACCAGTTTCTTAAAAGACACCATTGTTCATCATTTGAATCAACAAAAAACTTAGGTATTTTACTGGTGCTCTGATTATTAAAAAGTGGTGCTTGGAAAATCTTTCTCCTGAAACTGACTACATTTGAAGTTGTAGAGCAATAGACTCGCCAGTTTGCAAGAAAATGCAATTAAATGAAAAAATTGTAGCCTGAAGCTTCAGAGTGAAATCATCAATTCAAATGCCTCTGTGACCTGACGGAACAAAAGTACCTGATGTTGTAATAGAGAGTGGGAACATGACAAAGTAGCAAACGTATGCTGTGTCCAAAGAGGGAGTTGGTCCTTGGAACATCAGCCAACTGTTGCCAGGCAAGAATGAAGTGTTGCAAAATCTTTTAGCTTGTCTTAAAAATGGGATTTTTTTTTTAATAAAGTTGACTGGTTTTTAAGACCCTGGCCAAACAACACACGGTTGGAGGCTCTATGCTGCCCTCAGGTCCTCAGGTTGCAGTTCTCTGTAGCAGGGTGAGGGATCTGAACTGTACTTAGTGAGGGTCATTGAGCCAGAAATGCCTTCGTGATTGGTAAAAAAGGATTGCTTTATGCAAATAAGGTAAAATGGGGTGGGGAGAGAATTTGCCACAAAATGTGTCTTGATGTGTGAAAATGTGACTTAATAAAGAAAAATCATTTGACAGTATTAAGTTATATGATTAGAATATCCTATTTTGAGAATGCAAATTTTGAGATTATTCTCAATTTATTTTTAGTCTAAAAGTATTCCACTTCCTAGTTTTGGTCTTTAAAATGATGAGTCATAGGTAACAATAAGAATAAATGAAGGAGCCAGCACAGTGGCGCAATAGGTTAATCATCCGCCTGCGGCGCCGACATCCCATATGGGCACCGGTTCTAGTCTCGGCTGCCCCTCTTCCAGTCCAGCTCTCTACCATGGCCTGGGAAAGCAGTAGAAGATGGCCAAAGTCCTTGGGCCCCTGCACCCGCATGGGAGACCTGGAAGAAGCTCCTGGCTCCTGGCTTTGGATCAGCGCAGCTCCAGTTGTTGCAGCCATTTGAAGAGTGAACCAATGGAAGGAAGATCTTTCTCTCTGTCTCTCCCTTTCACTGTCTGTAATTCTAACTCTCAAATGAAATAAAATTGTTTTTTTAAAAAAAGAATAAATGAAATACTGCAGAAACATTTTGAATCTTGGACAACTTTTGATTAAGGAGATCATGCTCTGTATTTTGCTATGAAAGAATTTTTATACCTTTTTTAAGATTTATCCATTTATTTATTTGAAAGTCAGAGTTACACAGAGAGAAAGAAGGAGAGGCAGAGAGAGAGAAAGAGAGTGAGAGAGAGCGAGAGAGAGGTAGAGACAGAGAGCGAGGTCTTCCATCCACTGGTTCACTCCCCAAATGGCCGCAAGGGCCGAAGCTGTCCTGATCCAAAGCCAGGAGCCAGGAGCTTCTCCGGGTCTCTATGTGGGTGCAGGGGCCCATGGATTTAGGCCATCTTCTACTGCTTTCCCAGGCCACAGCGGAGAGCTGGATTGGAAATAGAGCAGCTGGGACTTGAACTGGCGCCCATATGAGATGCCGGCACTGCAGGTGGAGGCTTTATCCACTACGCCAGAGCGCCAGCCCCTATACCTCTCTTATAAACAATATTCCCACTGGAGAATTTCCTTTTTAGTCTCAAGTTGAAGAAAAGCTGATTTATAAATTCTGGAAGTGGTTTACTTTTCTCTGCATAGCCATTGTTGTTTGTTTTGTGTTCGGTCCACTTCTTTTTCAAAATAGTAAGATATAACAACTCACAGTTGGAAAAGCTTAATACTTTCACAGAATATTATGACTTTAGGTAAACTTTAAGAGCAGTACTATAAAGTTAATGATACATTATTTTCCACATTTTGTAGATGGAAAAAGTGAGCATGATGGGTGTAAGCATCTTAACAAGATTATAAGTAAGTGATGACATAAGCAGTGTCAGTGGTCACTTTCTCAAGCCTGGCATTTTACTCTTCAAACAGAATTCTAGAACGTCTTTATGTCTCTACAGCCCGTTTCTACCCCAGCAATCTATTAATGACTCTGTAAAATATCATTGTATATAAAATAGCCAAATGCACAGGACACCATAGAAAGTGAAATACCAAAACGACAGTGAGTCTTTCTAGATGGGAATAGGTCATTTCAAAATTCCATTAATCTCTAAAACCAAGGACTTTAATTTGAGAGAATTAGGAAGTAAAATTATGAAGGAGATAGAAAGCTGAAAAGGTTTCATCACCACGTTAAAAAAAAGAGAGAGAGAGAAAAGACTTCCTTGGTTCAGGTAGTTAGCATTGATCCTCAAAGCTTTGCACCGAGTGGGCCCTCTCTCACATTCAACTCATAAAGGACTTGCAATTTTGGCTCTAAAGATGAAACCAAATTAGATAGATTAAACAGATTATTTCAGTGCTTCCTCCCTTCACTTTTTCTCCTATTGTTTCTTTTAGATCGGATGTCATATTCTAAGGCAAGGCATTATCAGGAAATGGACTGAGAAAGCTTCCAGACCCAATGGGTTAGTGCAAGTAATACTAGATGTGCTGTGTCGCCCTCTTGTTTATGAGAATGCACAGAATAGACAAAAGGACAATGCTGCTTCATCTGCTGAAACATTTCAGTTGATTGTCACTTCCCTTGCAGAATAAAGATAGGCAGATATTCCAAAGACAGTTTTCAGTACTAGGAGGTTTGGAGTCCCTCCCTCAGAAGGCTGTTTCTTGCATAAACCTGCATTTTTAGCCATTGACTTTGCTGTTCTCTGCTTGAAATTGTGAATGCTGTGTGTGTGAGTTCTGCCACTCCTGACCTAAGAGACGATGGTTTTGCTGCATTATTAGGCAGAGGGATGGGAAACCATTTTAATTATTTTGTTGTATTTGGTCTAGCAGTGATTATTTTTCTAGATTGAATCTTGCTAACTATTGTATTACATTTTTAAAAATAAAGAAAATTTCAGAGACACAGTAGTGCAGACTTCTGAGAGAGCTATGTAGACATCCTGGAGCAAGCAAACCCTGCCATGCCTGCAGGTGTTTGCCTCAGGTCCCTGCCCTGAGGAAGTCGGAGAAAACCTACAAATGAGGGCAGAGTCCCTAGCAGCCAGAATTACCCCATGGGAACATTACAGAAAAGAGGTTTTTTGGGCCTGATGAGCTGTTGCATAGCATACATGTGGTGAAGGTGGGGGAGTGAGCGCCTCTAATATTTCCAGGAATATGGGCTAAAAATAGATTCTAGAAGACCTAGTCTTTTATTTCCAGTTTCCTTCCATTCTGAAGGTTATTTTTATACCCTCCATTTTATTTTTTTTTTTTCTGTAGAATGGTTTCTTTAAAACTTTGAAGCTGTGGCGGAACTTCAGAGTATGCTACAGTTGTTTAGTTCCAAAACTAGTTAAATAGCAGAATGAAAGAAGGAAAGTGACAAGGCAGTACCTGTGAAGTAATTAAACCCACGTTATAAAATGGTCAGCAGTGATGAGAATGACAGATGTTATCCGAGGCATCCAGTTATATGGAAAAAATAGACATGTTCACTTATATGTGCATAAATTCATTCTATAACAGTAAGACAACATTCAGTCATTGTACTGCAGTAACTGGCATACTCATGTGACATGTATGTTAACAAATCTCAAGAGCAATTTTCTATTAAATTGCATATTTTATAGACATCACATTGTGAAATGTGCCACCTGTGCTAAGAATTTTCTGATCCTTCCAAAAATAAAAAGTGATATTTTGGAACAATCCTTCAGTTTTCTTGAAGAACTCTTTTTCTTATGTTTTCTGAATTGTACTGAATCTATTAGGCTATTGCCACATAGCAGTTGGGGACTATTGTTCTAATAATGTTAAACAGTATCATCTCTAGGATTTGTCTCTTCCTATTGTAAAGGGAAGCATATAAAAGCTGTTTTTAAAACCCATCTCATTTAAGTGACATGAGTTTACTGCATTTACACATTACAGCAATGCAATCGGGGCATGCTTCTCCTGTCCAAGGAAATTTTGTATTTTCCTTCAATTTCACATCAAAACATCACCACTCATAAACAGAACAGCAATGACAACAACAAAACAAGTTTGGTATTACTTCAGTTAGTATGAGACCAATGCAAAGGTGTCTAATGCTCCCAAGGCTAGTGCAGTCTCTTCAGCACTGGCTTCTTCAGCTCCTACTCATATTCCGAGTTTATCATTGACTGTCAACTTGTGCTGACAAATAACCTTGATGATTTCAAAACACTGCATAAATTCTCATGTTTCAGAGCATGTGAACAATTCTGTTGCCTTAAGATTAATCAAAACCCAATCTTGCTTTTTGCAGTCCTGCTAAGGTTTTTGTTAGTTAATATGCATCAATTTAAAAAAATTTTCAAATATTTTGGTAAGCACATCCAAAATAGCATGAGAATCAAAAGGCACTGGTATATCCAGTAACTGTTCCAAACAAATAATTTTGATAGATAGGATCTTTGCCTAATTTCAGATGAAATCAAAATCTCACAAAATTTAATTAGCTTTGCTAGAGTTAAAGTATGCAGATATTCCCTGAGAAAGCAGGCAAAATCTGTTTTATTTAAACTGTATATTTCTGTCTTTCATGGTGATTATAGCTTATTAAAATTATTTTACATTTTCCTTATAAGTGAACAGTTTACAAAAAAATGTTATTTAAGCTTGTGCAGATGGAAGGTACCCACCTCCCACTTTAAAAAAAATCAAAGTAGTTTCGTTTTTGTTGAAGGGGCTTTTTTAAATTGTGTTTGTTAACTTATGCCAACAGTGGCTCAGTTCAGCTAACTGAAAGGAAGCCATATCCTTTAAGTTGTGTGTGTGTATGCGTGCATGTTGTGATAAATTCCTTTAACTTGTGTGTGTGTGAGAAGGCATGTTGTGATAAATCCATTGCCCATGACTTCTAAGTTATTTTCTTAGCCTTTGCTTCAAGACATTTATTCACATGTTCCTCCTTTAGCTGCCTAATCAAATTTCAACTCATAGCATATGTGTTTATTTTCTCTATTCTCTGTTTTGATACCTTTTAAAGAAAAAAAAAATCCTAATAGAAGTTCTCTGGAAATAATTTACAGGATTAATGAATTTATAGGTCTTTTAGACAGTTCTACATTACAGTCACATTAATATTCTCTCCTTTTATAAGGCTTGAAGTAAATCCCATGACACTAGAAGAATTTAGATACTGATTACTTGCGATTGGTTCCTGGTGATTTGCTCTTAATAATTTCCAGTTGAATTTAATGAAAGTATGATTCCTGAAATGCTGCTTCATTAAAATTGCATCTTTTCCCCTTTAAGTGTGGTTTCAGTCATTTCACCCATTTTGCGGTGTGTTTTCCTCCCCCTTAAAAAATAATGATTGAGAAAGCAGAAACAATTAAGGATTTCATTTTAGTTCTTCCTAGAAGTCACTCCCAGAGTTTATCTCAGTGAAATGATGCTAGCTGTACTTTGTGAACATTTACAATCTTTTTCAATTTGATTAGATTATTTCAAAGCATAGAAAGTTCTTAAATCAGAAATATTGAAGACTTGTGCTGTGTAAAGGAAAAATGAAGAATCCGGTACACACACAAGAGAAGTGAGGTCTCCAATGTTTTTCCTAAAATCTACACACATGTGGAAGTTGATTGAGTTACCCTCTGCAGCATTCAGACTTAATTTAACTGCGTTGGTGATTTGCAAATGAATATCTACATGGATCCTTTTTAAAAATCCAAATGCAAATGAGTACAACTGCAGTAAAATATATTTGCAAATGAATCCTGTTGCTTTATTCATTTATTGTGTAATTACTGCAATCCTTCCCACCTTGTTTTCAGTATTTCTTAATCATTAAGTCGGAAGCATGACAGCAGTGCCAGCCCTGGCATGATTCTCTTTGACTAAAACCTTGTAAATTAACACAATTAGCACAGCATCATCCTGCTAATTAACTTCCAGTGTCTGGTGCAGTGGTTTTGCAAACAAGGAAGAGGGAGTCAGAAGGGAATCAACATGCCATTCTGTTACCAAACTGTGTGTTGTGTTCAGTTTAGCTCAGTGAGTCTATGCTGGCCATGTCAGAAGCCAAAGTGAGGCAGTGAAGAGCGACGGGGGCTGGGGGAGAAAAGCAGAAAGGGGTAGAAGCTGTCAGAATAGGCTAGGTTAATTCAGAAGGGAACTGGTACCACAGATGCTTCATTTAGACCAGGCCTCCTCCTTATCAAGGAATCTCTGCCAGAGGGCACAAGACAGTTTGCAAAATTCACTTTGGGTAATACAAAAGAGATTAAGGCAGCCTGCTTAATATAGCTGTACCATAGGAGCAAGTATTTGAACGAAGCTGAGATTCGAATGGGATGAGCCAGCACTGGGAAATAGGAGGGCAGGATTCCAGTCCTCTTCTGTAACTAACTGTGAGACCTCAAGGGTACGTTCTAAGTTTTTTCAAGCCTTGGTTCCTTAATCTGGGAAATAAGACCATTTCTATGGGCTCCTTTACATTTAAAATTCAAATGATTCTCTGATTCTACCTGCTTAATATTTTCCCTTAAATGAAAGAATATTTGTTGTGTAGTTTGCTACATGGTCGCCTTGCTTCGACTGGTAATCAAATACATGATAGAAGTACTCATACAATCTCTTTCTCTGGGTGCACTTTTCATGTAGAAATGTAGAGTTAGAATCCAGATGCTGTCTCCAGGCTCATCTTCCCTTGTACCTCTGTTTCCTCCTTTCTCAGCCTCTGTCTCTCTCCCTCTGTACCCTGGAGGATCTTTGGGGAGGGGGGATTGTCAGCGAAGAACGCTAGAAGGCCCACAGACAAGTGATGCTTGTTTTTTTTTTTCAGAGACTCAACAACAGAACTGAGAGGCAGAAAGGAGCCAGTTGTAATTCATACCGAGTTGTAGGCTTTGTGCGATGAAAGCGATGGAGCGCTGCCTGGGAGATTGCTTTGCTGCACTCCACGAAGCAGATTTGAAACTGTCGTGGACCACTTTAGATGAGAGTTGGATTATGGAATGACCTGCTATGTCTGTGTCATATTGTTCTGCGCAGGGAGCATTATACTGTGCTAACTAGGTGTTCAGTACCAAATAAGAGAGGTATCCTAGATGTGATCTGTCAGCTGTGTCTCATTTCTATATTGGTTAAAATAGAAAACAGAAACTGTGATGGGAGAAGACAGAATAGCTAGATATTGTACATGCTAATGCCATCACATGTGAGATATTTAAAATGCGTGATATTCTAAAAACCTGTGATTGAAGTCCAGTTTGACAGGAATGTGTGTGTACATATATATGTGCGTGTGTGTGTACAGCAAGTAACTTGCTGGTGCTGAAAGAAACATATTTGCATGTAACTTAAAAATGAAAAAAAAATCCAGTCTTCCATAGGGATAATTTACTTAAACTTCAGTTTACTTTGTACTCAGAGCTGAAATTTAGTCCATCATGTAAAGAATATATATTATAGAAATCAGAATACATATTCTAAACTGTAGCAATCCTTTATAATATAGATATCATTAATGGATTAGGTAACAAAAGAAGTTGTGGGAGAGAGCTTTAAGAGTTCTGGTGAATCTCTGAGTAAATTAACTTTCCCTCCCCCCTCCCCCCAAAATCCTTAGGCTTGAAGATGCAGTGGACGCCTGAGCATGCCCAGTGGCCAGAACAGCACTTTGACATCACCTCGACCACGCGGTCCCCTGCCCACAAAGTTGAAGCCTACAGAGGTCATTTGCAGCGCACCTATCAGTACGCCTGGGCGAATGATGACATATCTGCTCTGACTGCATCCAACCTACTAAAAAAGTATGCAGAGAAGTATTCTGGTATTTTGGAAGGTCCTGTGGACCGACCTGTACTCAGCAACTATTCAGATGCACCATCAGGCCTCGTGAACGGTCGGAAAACTGAAAGCGAACCCTGGCAGCCTTCCTTGAATTCAGAAGCTGTTTATCCTATGAACTGTGTCCCAGATGTCATCGCTGCCAGCAAAGCTGGAGTCAGTTCAGCCCTCCCTCCAGCAGATGTCTCTGCAAGTATAGGGAGCTCTCCTGGGGTGGCCAGCAACCTGGCAGAACCTAGTTATTCAAGTAGTACCTGTGGAAGCCACACTGTACCTAGTCTTCATGCAGGGCTCCCATCTCAGGAATATGCCCCAGGATACAACGGATCATATTTGCATTCTAGTTATAGTAGCCAGCCAGCACCTGCACTTCCTTCACCTCATCCATCTCCTTTGCATAGCTCTGGGCTCCTGCAGCCACCGCCACCACCTCCTCCACCACCAGCTCTGGTCCCAGGCTACAATGGGACTTCTAATCTCTCCAGTTACAGCTATCCCTCTGCTAGCTATCCTCCTCAGACTGCCGTGGGGTCTGGGTACAGCCCTGGGGGTGCACCGCCACCCCCTTCAGCGTACCTGCCTTCAGGAATTCCTGCTCCCACCCCCCTGCCCCCCACCACCGTTCCTGGCTACACCTACCAGGGCCATGGTTTGACACCCATTGCACCCTCGGCTCTGACAAACAGTTCGGCAAGTTCTCTCAAAAGGAAAGCTTTCTACATGGCAGGGCAAGGAGATATGGACTCCAGTTATGGAAATTACAGCTATGGCCAACAGAGATCTACACAGAGTCCTATGTACAGAATGCCCGACAACAGCATTGCAAACACAAATCGGGGGAATGGCTTTGACAGAAGTGCTGAAACATCATCCTTAGCATTTAAGCCAACAAAGCAGCTAATGTCCTCTGAACAGCAAAGGAAATTCAGCAGCCAGTCCAGTAGGGCTCTGACCCCTCCTTCCTACAGTACTGCTAAAAATTCATTGGGATCAAGATCCAGTGAATCCTTTGGGAAGTACACATCGCCAGTCATGAGTGAGCATGGGGACGAGCACAGGCAGCTCCTCTCTCACCCAATGCAAGGCCCTGGACTCCGTGCAGCTACCTCATCCAACCACTCTGTGGACGAGCAACTGAAGAACACTGACACGCACCTCATTGACCTGGTAACCAATGAGATCATCACCCAAGGACCTCCAGTAGACTGGAATGACATTGCTGGCCTCGACCTGGTGAAGGCTGTCATTAAGGAGGAGGTTTTATGGCCAGTGCTGAGGTCAGATGCATTCAGTGGACTGACGGCCTTACCTCGGAGCATCCTTTTATTTGGACCTCGGGGGACAGGCAAAACATTGCTGGGCAGATGCATAGCTAGTCAGCTGGGGGCCACGTTTTTCAAAATTGCTGGTTCTGGACTAGTCGCCAAGTGGTTAGGAGAAGCAGAGAAAATGATCCATGCCTCTTTTCTCGTGGCCAGGTGTCGCCAGCCCTCCGTGATTTTCGTTAGTGACATTGACATGCTTCTCTCCTCCCAAGTGAGTGAGGAACACAGTCCAGTCAGTCGGATGCGAACCGAATTTCTGATGCAGCTGGACACTGTACTAACTTCAGCTGAGGACCAAATCGTAGTCATTTGTGCCACGAGTAAACCAGAAGAAATAGATGAATCCCTTCGGAGGTACTTCATGAAACGACTTTTAATCCCACTTCCTGACAGCACAGCGAGGCACCAGATAATAGTACAACTGCTCTCACAGCACAATTACTGTCTCAATGACAAGGAGTTTGCACTGCTCGTCCAGCGCACAGAAGGCTTTTCTGGACTAGACGTGGCTCATTTGTGTCAGGAAGCAGCGGTGGGCCCCCTCCATGCCATGCCAGCCACAGACCTCTCAGCCATTATGCCCAGCCAGCTGAGGCCCGTTACGTATCAAGACTTTGAAAATGCTTTCTGCAAGATTCAGCCTAGCATATCTCAAAAAGAGCTTGATATGTATGTTGAATGGAACAAAATGTTTGGTTGCAGTCAGTGATAACTCCTTTGACAAAAAAAAAAAAAAATGTGGTGAATGTTGGCACACACACATAAAACCCACTACATAGGGAATAGAGGCCCTTTCCAGTAGTGTTTAAATTGCAAAGGGTTCGGGGGAAGATGACAATTAAGTTGCATCTTTAGCGTCAGGGTAGATTTGGAGGAAATGTGCATCACATAAGAGCTTCTGATTTGAAAAACCCCAGATGACAGAAATTACATGCGGATGCTCAGTTCGGTTCAAGCTAGACAACACTCACCAAGGAGCAAGGTGCAAGTGTGTTGATTTCAGAAGGACATGAACCTCGTGTGTTGATTCCATTCTGCTGTTCTCGAGATTTAGTTGCTGTCAAGTGCCTGGAGTGGTGCTTTATTTTTTGTTTGCCTCACAATTACATTGGTGGCATGTGCTAATATAAAGAGCTTTAACTTCAAACATTATTGGACTAAAGAGATGAACGGTTGTGTTATGACAGAAAACCAGATTTTTGCCATTTTAAGAGCAACAGTATTCCTCAATCCTGTCTGTTCTGCAGTATTAAGCTAAGAACAGGTAAAACAGGGTAACGGTAATCTGGACCTTAATTTCTGCAGTTCATTTCTTTTAATGTTCTTGTCTGCAAAAACTCAGGAAAGTGATTGTGATTTGTACAGTACCTCAAAGGAATGTGTTGAAAGCACTATGTACTTCTGAGAGTAATGGGATAGGCTTCGGTGTTACTTTATATTAAAATGTATGTTTACCTCAACAATTGGAAGATAGCAAGAAAAATTACTTTGAATGTATCCAGAGAAATACTGAAGTGTGATACAGTTGAATATTTACAATTTAAAGTAGAAATGGAGGGATTGAGAAAAAAAAAAAAGAATAGTTCTTTTACGAAGGATGGGAAATTAACCAGAGCAGAATAATTCTTCATGTCAATAACTGCAAGAGTTCTTAGTACATTGCTCCTTGATAATTAAGTGAAGATGTTCTTAAAAGCTACACTGGTTAACGGAAAGCTACTTATTCAGTTTGTGTTAGTGTCTGGGACAGTCAGCCACAAGGCCTCTTGGGGACCCTGAAAAGTCACAGTACCTGAAAACTAGAACTGCCCTTGACTGCGTAGGCGATGATGGTGGCGGTGGTGGTTTGCAAGTTCTCTCAAAACTGCTGGGAATTGTGTCATTCTATTCACTCAACTAGCTTACAGGCTTGCCGTGCTGTTTGATAGAATGCAGAGGATAGCAACCAAAACAAACACACAAATAAATCAAAGCGGAAACCAACCAACCACCCAACTGCTATAGATCCACAAAGAACCTCTGTATTTCCTCCCCTCTGCGAGTCCACTCTTGTCAGTGCAGTTTTGCTTCTCATTTTGAAATCTGGGCTGCAGTGCTCCTGTGTTTATTTCTACCTCAGTTTTGTTACATTTCTCTCAGAAAGTGAAGTAGAAAATTGGAAGTGGACACACACACACACACACACATCCTGCAATATAGCTTGCCAAATACGTTGCTTGGGTTGCCCCCATCTTTCCCTTTCCCCGTGAAATCTGGTTTCCAAAAGCAACAGTCTTTTGCCGACTTCCCCCTCAGCCCAGTGCACCCCTCTCTTGGCATTTGTGGCATTTTTCTTAATTTTCCATTTCTCTCCTGTTCCCCATGCAGCTGTTCTTTATACCTTTTAATGCTTTATGTGCAACTTCTCATTGATAGCTGGCTGATGTTAGGCAATGCCTCTGAACAGTCACTATGCAGGCTGTAGCTCCCTAAAGCCACTGGCCGTGCATAAGCAGAACAGCCTGGCTTATTGAATGTATGTCCTGTTTCTGCCCACCCTCCACCCCGACCCTGCTCCTTTTTAAGTTTAGAGATGCAGTAACAGAACTGTGGCAAAGCACTGGCATTTTATGTATTCAATAAGTAATGTACATTTTTAAAAAAGATTTAAATAAATGCAATGAGAAGCCCCAAGAAAGGTCTTTCTGTTATTTTTTTTCTTTGAAAATTTTTACTGCTCTTATCCACAGTGTCAAACTCTCTGAAATGCTTCACAGAAAAAGCTAGCGAGGGATTTTGTGATCTTTCTGAAATTGTATGATACTTGATCATCACTCCCCCTTTTTATTTTTTGTGTTGCTAAAAACTGAGCAAGTGAACCAGAATTTAATTTACTATGATATTCTGTCAATTAAAACTGTGCTTATATATAAAATATTCCATTTTAAAAAGTGGTGCCTTTCATTAAGGATACAAAAAACAAATACCTAAGTATGTCCTTTGCTTTTCAACACTACAATCGTGTTCTGGGTCTACCCTGTGCATCCCTCGTCGTAAGGAAATTCTAATATCCCCATTAACTTGTAGGTCCATATTGATCTCTCTGACAAGTTTACTTTTGCACCGTGCTGACCTATTTTCTTTCAGACATTGCATTTCATTTCCGCCAACATGCTGTGTTCACTTGAAAGCATCTGGCAAGTTTTGACAAACTCAGTCTTATTTAGACAACTTTGGAAAATCCAGTATTGACCCACATTTTTTTGTGGCTAGTGAGACTTAATACCAAATATATGACTGCACTATGGTGTTTTACACTCATTTGTGAAGTGGAAAATTGAAGTCATGCACATTGGCTTTTAGCTTTAAGTGACTTAAAAATTCAAAAATCTATGTATTTAGAAGAAGCTGGAGTTGTGTGTGGTTTTTCCCTTTAGCCTCACAAATTATAGGATTTGATCCCTTAGGAAATGGGGCAAGTTGAAGAAATGAAGATGTGTTGGAAGAAATAAGGCTGACCTTTGAGTAAGAGTGCAGTGCTCTCCTATGATTCTTTGATTCTGCATGGCGGCAGCATCTTGAGCTCTTCAATAGACCAATCTAATAATGAGCTCTTTTCTGACCATCCATTTTGGAGCTGGGGTACCATCAGTGATAGTACAACTGAGTAATCAGGCTTCATCCTCCTGGCCTTTTTTTGACTGCTAAAAATTTGGAGAAGGCTACTAATGAAGGTAAGATAATAAGCCAGTCCAAATCCCTTGCTGTCTGGCCAGGAGACTGAGCCAGTCCACTTAACTGCCCCTAATTCCCTTCCTCACAACTGCAATAACATTTCCTACAGGGATGGAAAGGAAGTGAAGGAAACTACTTCAGTAGAAAGATCAATAGAAATCCAAGAGGTAATTCATAATGACCTTATATGTAACACAAATGGAAATACTCCACACTTCTGGCATGCTTCTTTCCAAAATATTTAGAACATTAGTGACAATATGGAAAACTTTGCTGACTGAGCTGATCAATGGAATGTGAAGGCAGTATACTTTAAGGCTATTTACTTTCACACAGAATGTTTATCTATTAAGTCAGTTTGTATTCTACTCAAATGCAGATAGACGGGTATAATGTTTTCTTGTGCATTTGAAACCTATCAAGGAGAAAATAAACCATTCCACTAAAATACATAGGCCAAACACCATCTGGGCAAGTGATAAAAGCTATCCAGAGGCTATGCTATGTAAAATAGCAGGGTCAATTTACATGGGTTGCATAGTACTTGGCTATGCAGTTTTCAGAGGAGTATGTCAAAAAACAAATCCAAATTAATTCTTACAATAAGTCTTTGTAAATTTAAACATATTTGGGGTTGGAAAGTATGTTTTAGAGGCATTTAATTTTTTTTCTCTGAAAATATATCCAACTCCAAGCAGAAAGACACTTCTATATTCGCATTCTCATATTTCTTAGCAAAAATTGGGTATCATGATCATCGAATATGTAGTTTGCAAAGTGAAAGGGACACCGTTTGTTGAACTATCGAGGCCACTAAAATAAAGATCTAATATATATATATATATATATAAATATAATTAGTGTGTGCGTTTGTGTGTGTATGTGTGTGTGTGCTGTTTTCACTACCACCTATTTGAACTTTAAAACAAGCATCTATTTTATATTATTCAGAAGCAACTGGTTACATCCTTTCTATACATGTGCAGAGGTACACTTGAACACTTTAAAGTGTTTTAACATGTTTTCTTCTTTTGGAAAGTAAAGCCTTCAGTTGTTGAAACACCTGCTGATTTTTAT